>NW_008625411.1:0-49752 GCF_000691845.1 Merops nubicus | reverse complement strand
TATTAAGTATATAATATAATAGTTATATTAATATTATATCTATTATTACATCTATATAATATGGATTATTATTTACCCTGAGTGTGGGTAGATATTAATTTCAGCTCTTTACACCTTTACTTCAGGCTGAAGACAATGCTTTTTCCTGGAAAATGGTTTGTTTGTCCCCACGATCTCTCAGTAACAGAATTAAAACTAAGTGTGCCACAGTTGTTGCTTCCTCAGCTCTGGTACCTGAATGTCCTGGAGCAGAATTAGATCTTAGCTCAGATGTTACTGCATGTGCCTTCAAGTCTTCAAAGAGCCATTTAGAACAACTTGAAACTAGTGTCTGCAGTGGTTCTTATGCCTGAATATGAACATAACGAACACTCCAGTCAAAACCAGGGAGATTAAACTTGCACAGATGAACAGTCTGTCCTATGGGTGTCTAAGTAGTCCATTAACACAACACTTCGTGTTTTGTGACTTTATTGCAAAGTAGTATGAGATCTAAAAGAAAAGTGCAAATGAGGGAAATCATCCCTGTTAAATGAATCTCGTCTTATTTTAATTTTCCACTTCAAATCACAATTAATATGTATTATTCACACCTTTTCATCTCTCTGGATGTATCGTACTAAAGTAGAGCAGATGCTTTGTGCAGACTGTCCAAGACATGGAAACAGATTATTGTTATTCATGTTTTTCAGTTGTCTTCACTGTAGGCAAGTATAGTGTAATACAAGAGACTCTCAGCTATTGAAAGTAAACTAAGTTAATTTTTGGAAACTGTTCACAGAGAGGATTTAACCATTTCTTTCTGCAGTTACCATGCAGGTCATGTCAGACTGGGCCTCGGGAGGAGGAGACAGTGGATTTGGGTGAAAAGCACCTCAGGAAAGGAAGGTTTATTTCTGCATCGTTTAGATTTGTAGCTCAGGTTATGGTGTTTTATCTGCAGTGCACCAAAATGAGGTCTAGGATGAGTTTGGGGATAACTTGCACTCAGTAAAGATCTACTTTATACAATTGATTTGGGATGGAGTTCGTAATTTTACTTAGCTTGTTTGTGTAAAAGGTATTAAAATCTTAAATACAAGGTAATTTTTTTTCTTATTCAAGAGGTTTATGAGCTATAATATTTTGGAGGTGAAGAAAACCATCACAGCAAACGTTTATCTATCATGAAAATGTTGAAAAAAGATGAGAAGCTATCCCAGAAATACTATAGGACTACTGAAAATTCTGAAAACATTTAAAAATTATCCTGAAAATATTAGTATCTTTTAGATCTGTGGCTTAATTATGAAACTGTAGAATTGTGCATAGTATCAAGTTTCATACTGCATCTGTGGTGGAAGTAGAAATATGTTACAGTAAAGTATAAAACCAAAAGCATTAGAAAAAGATAAAATATGCAGATTCTCAGTTCTCCATCTACTTTGCAATTTGAATTATACAAAGTGAAGTAATCCCTGACTCTCTATTAGATCAGTGAAGTTCATCTTATGGGATAACCAGATTAAACTGAAAATCATTACCATAAGTCTTTTTTTGTCAAAATATACATATGGTCCACTGTAAATTAAATGTTAAAACAAAATGTATTGTTTAAACGATATATTATCTCCTTAGGTATGAGAAAGCAACTTCTATCTGTGATGTACAAAGATCATCTTCAAGAGACCTAAATACGGCTGAAAAGCCACAAAAGAGATTTCTTTTAGGGCATCTTTTGAAAGAATCTTTTTGAATAAGGAAGGAATCTTTTAGAAGATATGGTTTCAAAACCACCTAGAATAAAGGTATTTCAGAAAAAGAAATGCAGATAATGATATACTCCAGATGATGCTGTTCTCTTGCTGACTTAACACTGCAGTGGTGCTTTTGGCTTCTCCAGTGATTTCTTGTGCTCTTCTATACACTATATATAGTTCTTGTCGTCCAATGATAAATGTCTTATTGAAAGAGTATTTCAAGTGACAATTAATTGTATAAGTCACTCTCACTTTCTAAAGCTCTGACTTTTAGTGCCAGAAGATGAATACAACCAGTTCTCATATCCCAGCTGAGGGCATTGTAAATGCAGCTGACAGAATACCACCTTCTTAACCTAAATTAGGACCTTTTAGTTTAAGCACTTGTGATTTTGTGATCCTCCCTCAACTCCTTCCCACACCTTTCCAGATCCATGTTGAGACAGTTTTACTGGTCCAAGCTCCCCTTTATCTCTTGCAAGGAAAAGGGTTACCCAATGTATGACATGAATCACCAGATGCCTCTCTGGATTGACTGAGGAGAGTACAGATTGCTAGTCTCAGATTTCAAACTATTTCTCTAAACAGGATAAATTTTAATCAAAGGATATACTTAACACTTTGTTAGATTGAATTAACTGATAGGTGTTAACACAAGTTACTCCTTCCTTGCTGATGTTTTTTAAACTGTGGGATGAATTTTCAAAGAAAAAGATAAGAAAAGATCAGTCTCTTCCTACCTATATGAAAATGAAATTCTGCATTGTGTAAATTAGGAAAGCTGTTACTGTTTTCTCAAGCATTCAGTGGCTCGTGAAATCCAGCTCAAGAACTTAATGAAACCAGTAAGGCTTTGTGTGAGCTTTTGAGCATATAACTCATCTGATCACAGCTGAAATCCCTGTACTATCAGCTTGGCCTCATTACTTTGGGAAGTACTGAGATTTCTCAGTCATTCTTGTTGCTTTATAACATTAACACTAACATTTTTGGATGAGAAACAGCTTGTGAAATATTTTTATTTGCCTGCTGGCATGCTCCTGCTTAAAATTGCACCATATAACGAATAATAGCCCTGACAGTGGTCCTAACTAATTTTAAGAAGAATACTATAAAAGACACCCACACACTGTCTTTTAACTTTGCACCTAGCCTATTAATCAAGGAACAATGGAGCTGGAGTCTGAGTGTTGCAAGACTGATATTTTTAGTTCATGCTTCCATCTGGTGTCCTCTGTGTGTGTTTATACAGCATGTGCTGTAGCAAGGTCCTGGTGCAGTCCAAACAAACACACAGAGGCTGTCTGCAGACTAGTGTTAAAACTGTCTCTCTCCCACTAGCTGACAGGAATGACCCCAAGGCTTGCAGAGAAAACCTGCTCCAGCCACCTCTGCCTGGTACGTACACCACGCTCCTTGCTGTGCTGGTGTAGTGCTTTAGTCAGACTTGTGTGCAGAACAACAGAGAACAGACTCATTAGGGTCTAATGTGTTGTTCAAGGTTATACACAGGATATAGAAGTTTAATGAGAACTTAATGGGACTTCTACTACTAGTGATTAGGTGTATCTATCATTTTGAGGATGTGGGTAAAAGTGCTTAACATGTGAAGTTAAGGAAAAATGAATGCCCAGTATATCACTCTCTTCTGCCATTAATCACATTCATTAGCTGCTTTCCAGTGACGAGATTCTGAGCCACTACCAGTGCAGTGCTGGGAGGACCACTACCAGTGGCCTGCTGATTCAAAGAGTAATTAATCATATTAACTGCTGTGGTGGGCTTTGTGCTTTCTGTCATACATGGCTTGGAGATTAAGCTAACTGTGACAAAAGCAAGAGGCTGGTACTTTACTGGAAATTTACCATCCATGATACCTTGCCAAAATCCTGGTTCCAGAGTGGGAGAGGCAGATCTGCTGAGATGGCAGCTGTGAGGAGAAGCATTGCACTGCTGCTCGGTTTTAGGGGGGTCGAGGGGGTGGTCACCTCAGGCAGGAGCATCAGGAGGCTCTTTCAAAGAGCTTCCTTTGGTGGAAGATGAGCTGCTGACTTGTGCATGCCCTGCAAACAAACGTCTCCTGGAGGACACTTGACCTTCCTCTGTCCCTTCCACCTTGTGTTGAGGTTTTGACTGTAACCATCAAATGGTCTTTTTGCTTTTGCTTCCTTTCTGATTTGCAGGAGCATGAGGTGTGTGTGTTTGTTTTGCTTTGTTGTTTCCTTATTCTGAGAGGGTGGTAGGTAGAGGAAAACCCCTCTAAATGTACATGCCTCATATGAATGTAGAGAAGCATTCTAACTGTATCTAATGAACTTAATGTCAAACTAAATAATTGGTACAATGGCCCTGTAAATACTATATAAGAAAGAAAGAAAAAACAAAGGAAGATGCAACTCAGCCTATTCTTGCTCGAAATGCATTTTTGTTGTTGTAATTGCTGTTGGTGTTGGGATTGTTGTTGTAATCTGTGAGTTTGTAAATTTTAGAGATTTGAATCTGGCAAGTTTTGTTTACAGAGGAAGATAGAACTCGCATATTGAATCTGAAAGATGTTTCATGTTTGATTGTAGCTCATTTATTCATAGCTCATGTGGGTTTTTTTAGTCACTTGCTGAAGGCAGTTACATAATTTTTCCTAGCTTAGGGTTTTTATTGAATTAGTAAACTGTGTAAATTTATGTAATTGACATGGATTTGTTTGGAAAACAATTTATCTACTAGAAGTTCTATGAGTAGCTGTGACTGTTAGATTAAGGCAGATTAATTAATCATAATCTGCATCCTTAACAGTAAGTATAGAGGAATAAATGATGAGCTCATTCTCTTACAGTGTTAATGTTTTTTTTGTTGTTGTCTTGCTGATTTCTCTTGGTTCTAGTATTTGGTCTGGACCAGCAGCAAGCTATTTGTAACAAGCCCTTTGAGTAATATCTTGCAGATATTTTCCCTTTCACTGACACAGAAGCATCACTGAACAAACAGCTTTCAAGAGACAACATTGAGACTATTTGTCCTAAAAACTGGCATACCTTTAAAGTTTTTATAGGTTCTTAATCTTAGCTCAAGCAATTTAGGGCAATTATTTCTGTGGAAAGTGGAGCAACATACATAATTATGGCTACCAAAGTTGTCTCTTTTAAAAGAAGTTTTCCACTTACTACTAATTATCTCAAATGATAGCTGTGTAAACTTACTTTTTTACTTATATTCTATCTTGTCTGAAAGCTATTTTTTAAGTTTGATCAAATTCCTTCAGGCACTTCCAGGATTGAGCTTAGTACAGCAATTAAAGCTTTGCAAAGTGTGTATGAGTATATGTATACCTAATGCCTGGTGGCTCTGCTTTTGAAGAAGTTGTAGAGTTACAGGAGTCTGGAAGGCTATACAAACTTTACAAAAGTTGCAGGGAGAGTTTGTGCTCATATAATTGTATTACGATGCTCAGATTTTGTGTCTTTAAGGAAGACAAATGATTCACTTTTAGTTTTGGGTCACCTGCTATCTATTGGTTTTTGTTTGTTTCTCGTCTCATTTTCTCCATCCTCATAATTAGATCAAAACCATTTAGATTTCATTAGTTTTCATATGCAGCCTGGAGGCCATGCTCATTTCAAAGCTAATCAGCTGGCTGCATTAACTTTCCCTTTCACCAGATGCTCCAGGCAGCCCTGACCTCTTGGGCGTGCAGTCTGAGCATTACAGGCTAGGGAGATGGCACCTGTCCTCCAAAGGCCTTTGCCTTCAGGTGCACTTCTGCCTCCTCAGGAGCCCTGGTGGGCTGTGTCCCATTTTCTAGAGCCTCAGCCTCACGAGCACTCTGTGGTAGTGGTTCTTACTGAGTGCTCTTCTCCCATGCTTTAAGGGCTTCAAAGAAATCTCATGCTTTTCTTTTTTTCATTTTTCCTTTTGAGTGGTTTCAATTTTCTCTCTTACAGGTGACCTCTGAGTCTCAGAGTTTGTTCTGTTTGCTCCAGACTCTATCTGCAGAAGCAAAACGGGATTCCTCTTGCAGTAAAGCACACATTTCCCTCTTTCTTTTGTGCCTAAACTGCATGCTTTTGGGCTTCTTGACCTGTCCCTCAACCTTTTAAATAGATAAACACACATCACAAGTTAATCCATGGCAAGTTTAGCTGTTCTTATTTTAAAGAGATGTGGACACCCCCAGTTATAAACTAATCCTGCTGCAGCAGCAGCCAGCTGACTCCTGAACAAATGGCAGCCACGTTTGTCATGCTTGAAAGTACCCTTCCTCTTGATGTGCCACAGCATGCCTCCTTCATGCTCCCAGAGGCACAAGGTGCAGTCTGGATGCAGCTGTCACAGTGGGGTTTGCTTCAGGCTTTTTGCCTCAAGCTTTACTTCTGTGTTGATGTGTCCATAACCTCTGTGGTTTGGCAGACCCAGCTGCAGTGCCTGACTTCCTGGGGCGAGTGCTGCTCCTCACAGCGCCCTACCTATAGGCAAGGTTTTCTGGACTTACTAGTTCTGTGTTCTACATTATTCTTATTATTCTACTGGTCCTTCTGTTAGTGGACTGTATTAGGGAGTTTTCTTATAACTAATAATCATTCAGGTTTAGCAAACCTGTTTCATCTCCACCTCAGGAGACAGTTCATCTTTAAAAGGTGCCCAGTGACATGGAAGTTTGCAGAACGCCAGCTCTTTGGAACAGAGATGGGCTTTCCCTGCTGCTGCAATCATAAAGGCTTTTTAAAATTACTTATATTTTCTTGTCAGTAGGAAAAGGAGCAAAAGATCCAGGGCACAGAAAATGTGAATAGCTGTCTGGAGAAGCCCAGCTCCCATCCTGGGTGCTAGAGGGAACATCAAACAGCTGTCTTTCAAACTTTGGTGCTTCGCTCGGGAGCCTGGGGCTGGCTGCAGTGACCCCAAGCCACAGGCTGGGGCGTGCGGCGGTGCCCCAAAGCCACAGGCTGCCGGAATTTTAAGAGGGCTCTTTAAAAGCCTGAGTCTGCTGGCTACTTAAACAGGCTCCAGAGTTGGATATGTAAAATTAGATGGATAGACCCTGACATTATTTGATTAAAACATATTTATTTTAACACATTAAGTTTTAGATGAGTCTGTTAAAATAGCCTATCTGTGATGTTTGGGGCTTAATGCCCTTTATGGCTTTAAAAAGCTTTAATAGCTTCCATTAGGCTTCCATTAGCAGGGCCAGAGAAAAAGAAAGATGCACATGCAAAAAGGCAATGACTTATTTTGTTATTTGGTGTGTAGTGTAGTGGCTGAAAGTGTTTGTATACACTGCCCATGAAACGGTCTGGCTGTTTCAGTGCCGGATTCTTTGGTTCTTATAGATATGGGTTCAGAATTCAAGCATAATTGCTTTCTAAGATTAATTTAATAAGATCATTTGTAAAATAAAGCAGCTGGTCTCCCCTTCAGCCTTTGTTTTAAATAAAGTTCAGTGATGTTCACATCTGCCCTTCCTAAGTTTGACTGTATGCTCTACTTACTTCTGCTCTCTGTTATTTTACTACTTTGTCATGCATAGTGAGAGACTTGTAAATGTTCCTTGATGTACCTGCAGGGAAAGACTGGGGTATAAATTGCACGTTAAGTGGTTTGCACAAAAGTTAAAAAAAAACCACAAACCTTTTTCATTTCACATGACTCATACAGTAGTATATTTGCATGAAAATGAACACCAAAATTTAACTAAAGAATTCTGAAAACGACTTTCTAGGCAATAAAGACAAAGAAGATGAACTTGAGTCCTAAACTGTATCAATATATCATGGTTTTCTGTATCCATAACCTGAGAAAACTGCACGTGCAGACCTGTCCCACTGCCACAGGGTCGGGTTTTGACCTTGGTGGAGGGCCAAGAGTTTAGACTCTTTGAAGCCAATTTAAGTTACAGTTTACTTTGTTATTGGAAAGCACAGTGCTGTTGGGATTGGCAGAGACTTGCATGGAAAATGCACAACTTTCCATAGAGATCTGGGAAAAAAACCCTTAATTATCTCTTACATAACCTTTATGTTGTCCTTAAGGCTTTCATCACAATTTCTGTTACGTTTTCAATGGCTCCCTTTCCTACCTAAATATAAAAACAGTGTTTGAACTGAACCTGCTGTTTGCCAGACTGTGCCTGTGCAGAACATTATTAACTGCTTGCTTGGTGCTGAAGAAATTATAGACTTCTGATTTTTATTTTTTTTTCCCTAGAGATGATTGCAGCATTCATCTTAATATCTTCTGGTTACAGAAAAGTGTTCCAGTAGACAGCAGGACATCAATTACAGATGTGAAGCATGCTTGCAGGCATACAGGTCTCGTGTTAGCAGCCTGTTCAAAGAATTAAGCAGTGAGGATCCAAGACAGCCCAGATGTTACAAATTTCTATCAGTGGTCATTGCAGCATGAAATCTCATGTGAGCTTCACTTCTTGGAATCATTCAAGGTGAGTTATATAACAAACCTCATAAATTATTATTATCGGGATGGGTTTAATGAGTGATTAGCAGGAAAATTGAAGGATTAATTAACTTGAAATGTTCTTGCAAAGTAGCAAACAGTTTGAGCTTTTATTATGTGAAAAGCAGGAACTGGCTTTTATGCAAGTGGTCATCCTACTTCTTCAATGACCTAATTGGGATTTTCAGTTCTCTCTGGAGGAACTGAATCATTAAAGTAGCACATAACTTGTGGGCAAAAAATGTGCCTTAAGCACTTTGCTCTTAAATTTTTAGCTATATTTTGCCTAAAGGCAGTTGTTAAAAACAGTATTCAGAGTTCAAGTAAATGAAACGAGTTTTTCTTCTTTCTAAATTGAAAAAAATTAGGAATACATTGAGTACCTAATTTTCTGGGTCTAATTCAGAATTGTTAGTGGTTTTATGGAAAACATTTTCAAGGTCTGTGGAAGCATGTGAATATTAGAGATCAACATCCCTCTCCCACAACAACAAGGACAAACGAATTTTCTCAGCTGAGAGCGTAAAGTTTTTCTTTCCCCTTATGTGTGTGAATAGCAGAAAGCTATGGATGCTTAGCAGATGTGATTAACTTGTTATTACCATAGATAGTGCCTGTAAACATTCCAGGGTCAGCCACTGAAATATAGAATACTATATCAAACCAATTAAAATTGAAATTAAGAACTAAAACGACAGACCTGGGCGATTTTTTTTTTAAATTATTCCTTTTGCAATAGAAGGTTCAGAATCAACAAAGCCTGAATGATCTAGTCAAAGATGTGGTTTGGTCATGACTTATGAAAGGAGAATAAAGCACCAGAAAATCAAGAAAGATTGCTTTTAGTATCTGTTGCTGCTCTCACCTGCAAGAGTAACATAGAACAAAGGAAAGACATGGAGCTGAGGTTGATTGCTCTTATCATTGCTGATACATACAGCAATACTTCCCTCTCCTTGTCTTTACAGAAATGGGGCACAAAGAGGATCTGAGACACTCAGCTGTTAAATAGTTTCAGGCTGTGTCTCACAACAAAGGTAAATCTGTGCTGGAATTCAGTCCAGTCCAGTAATTCACTAGCTGTGCATACAGCACCACCAGAAATGGCTGTCCTGTACTCAAACCTAGGTATTATTTGTGAAACCAGCAGAAATTTTCCCCTTGTGAAGAAAGCATTTTGCATTTGTTGGATGACCTAAATCCAAGAAGCAGACAGTTCAAACAGCAAAGGAATGGAGAGACTGAAATACATCTCCAGTTTCCTAGACTTAACACAAGTCTAAATTCTTTGTAGGGGGTTAATAAAATTATTCAATTTTTAATTTTTAGGGATTTTATTACTTTTTAAATATACATAAATTTAAAACCTTTTTTCATTAACTTTTTTTTTTTTTTTTTTTTTTTTGAGCTAGTGTCCTGAATGGTCATTTCTTTGAGTTTATGTATTAGTACAATTGTTCCCATGAAATTATTCCAGCATCTTGCTTTATTTAGAGATTACCATACTGTAGGGATGGAATAACCTGATGTTAGCTAGTGCCAGTGAAATTATGTTTTATACAATTAAAGTCAGTTGGAAAAGGAATAACACACATGAGAGAATGATGGCTGCTTATAAAGATGCAGGGGAAAAAGATCATCTTGATCTAGGCAGGAGAGATGAAGGCAACTCCCATGTTTGCAAAGAGCAGGAGCAGCCATTGCCTCTCTAGGGATGTTTTCCATGTCTGGGAAGGCACTGTTTCTGTATGAGAGATCTACATAAATCATACCCTACGTTTCACAGAGATGGGACTACTGTTATTTGTCAGGGCATTAATAGGTACAAACAGACACGTAAAACTAATGTCTGTGGATGCTGAGTGAGGCCAACCCCAGCTCCCTTTGGAGTGACCATGGGTTGGGGTGACTGACCTGTCGCTCCCATAACCTCCCCTGGGCCAAGTCCTGCCCCAAGGTGTTACACACAGAATCAACATCCACAGGGCTTGGGGTGATCTGACCCTCATTAGGGCTTGTTCTATTGCCTCTCTTTGTATTAAAAAAATATAATTGCAAGTGAGTACCAAACAGATAAGTCCCAGAATGTTATCCTTAAAAAAAGGAATATATTTATTTTTAGGGTAAACCAAGTTTGTTTGGTTGGAGAGAAATGACTCTGCTCTACTTCTGCTCAGGAAATTGCTGTCAGGCCCAACCTGAAGGGAACATTCACTGGCTTCTGATGTGTAAGAGGGAGTGAGTTTCCTGGGTCATTATAGCCCCAGTTAAGGCTGCAGTTTTATGTTTAAGACATTAATATGAGAATTAGTTTCTTATTTTTAATAAGTTTGGAGAACTGCAAAATCAACAATTTCAACGCTCCTGGGGAGGTTTTGCTCTGAGAGCTGCTCTACAAAAGCACAACACCTACTCTACAGGTTACAGTTTTGACCTAGTTAGATGCACGTGTGAATATATGCTTGTATTATGTACTACACTTATTCCTTTAGATAATGACACTTTTCTAACTGGTTAACTCTAAACATCAGGAAGAATAAAGCACAATGCTTTATCACTATGGCTGTGAGAATTTCCAGGCTTTCATCTTGAATGGGTTTGAGGGGAAGGTTGGTGACAGATGTAGAGATGGGAGTTGAGTTGAACTTTCCAAACAATGCTTTTCATTGTCTCTGTTGCAGACTTTGGATCCCCTCAAGATTCACCCTTCTCATTTCAGGATCCCTGGGGAGAATCCTAAGCCTTGTTAGGAGGACGGAAAGGAAATGTGAGTGGCTGGATATAAACCATCTGAAAACCTGTCTTCCTTACCTGTGACACTGAAGAGAGGGAAGTATTTCCTGGCTGCCTTTAGACTCCACTGGAATAGCAGGTATTTTGTCATGCTCTCTTTAATAAAAGCGAATATAAAAATATAAGTAATCCTGAATTTTCTAGACTGCTGTAGACTGTTACCAAAAAAAAGTCACCTTAATTTTATGTATATAATGCAAACATGAACAGAACTCAAAAGGGCTTAATTCATTCTTGTTCTAACTCTCTTGATTTAATTAGCATTAGACCATAAATTAATTTGTCTAAATGTTGTTTACATCTATATTGTAAATTAAACATTTGTAACATATTTGCATATCACCTGGCACACATAAAGCAATAGCAGGACATTAGAGAATTTGTAGTTAAAATGCTTTGAATTTCCTGATTAATAATATAAAAAATCAAAATAAGAATTTGATTAATTCTTAAAAAAAAAAAAAACGGAATAACATCTGTTATTTTACAAGCTTGTATTCACAGGCAGCATGATTTTAATGTCATTCTGATCTCATAAAAGTAGATTTTTTTGATATACTATATAATATGTTAATGACTACCTCACTTTTTCTGCAAGCTTATAGTTAAAGCAACAGTCCAATCAGATTTTCAGTCTTCTGGATAGTCACGCTGGAAATTGTGAATTAAAACATGTTGGTGTCATTTTTTGAATATGTTTATTCCTCCAGAGGCTGAGGGACCTCACATAGTGCCATTAAGAAGTCAGATCCTGTCAGGACTTAGCCATATGATGGTTGTTGAGGAATTAGAGGAACCCCAATGACTGGAATACTGCAGTGCATTAGCTGTTAAGGAAGTGATAAATGTTCATCTGCTCCATCTGCTTCCCCAAATGTTCCTGTGTAGGCATTTGGTTCCTCATCTTAGTTATGTTTCCTGGGTGCTAAAATAATATAAACAAATTATACAAACAGGAAAAAAAAATGCTGGTAAAATTCTGTACCTTAAAAGTTAAGTTTTGTTCATAAGAAATATTCTTGAAATACTCATTACCTTCAGATTGCTGCTGACAAACAGGGAGACTCTATTTGCTCCAGCTCCTCCAAATATTTGTCCTCACACAGGACACATCCCAGGAAGAGGAACCTCACAGAGGTTCCCAACCATCCTGAGATGTTTAAAGGAATCACTCAGCAATTCCACAGCAAACAGTTGTAGTTTTAACCTGTTAATGGGGTAAGCTTTTACTTTAAACTTAAACTAGCTGTCAGCAATTATCTGTTTAATAGTTTCTCTAGTAGCTCAGTGATCTCTGCAGTGGTAGCATGAACCTCCTGGACGTGTGAACCTCCTCTAGGTATGGCATGCAGAGGAGATGGTAATAAACATATTCTTCTGTCAGTCAGACTCTTTATTTTGTCACCTTTTAGCAACAGGAGGGTGAACTACTCTGATCATTCCATGTAGATTAAAACAAAACCCTTTTTGCCTTATCTATTTGAATAGAGGATTTCTCCAAATATGCAGCCCACTACTCAGTTAACATAATTCTTCCTTGTTTTGGTTTCATTGTGAGATTTGCAGAAACTCAGAACCTTTCTCATCGACTGCAGGCTTTCCTCCAGGCAATCCTTGTCTATTACTAATCACAATTAGTGTTGCTTGTTTACATAATGACAGGCCAGCAGTTTAAAATAAGATTTCTTACTCTGGAGCAGGAATTATGAGACAAACAAAGCTAAACCAATGAGTCTTTCATCCCAGGTCCAGGCAGAGAGAAAAGACTTCCTTTTGTAGCCTGTACTAGTAGCTAGGAGGTCAGGTGGGGCTCAGCACTTTGGATGGTTTAGAGAGTCTCACAAACTCTAGGATCCCTTCATGAATCTTCCTCATACAGCAAGACTCTTTAAAGAATTGAAGAGGTGAAGGTAGAACTTGGAACTGAAGGCTATAAAGCAAAAAGATCTTATTCAAAGCCTTTGCTGTAGTCTTTCAGGTACCTGCACACCTGAACTCCTCTAGTGTGTAACTTCTTGTTAGTCTGAGCCTGGAGAAAATTTAAAAAGTAACATCCTCTGCCTAAGTCACCATGGTCATGTCTAGATGGGATCTGAGAGTCCTCCTAAGACTCTGGTGCCACAGGTGACACAGTGAATGACAGCCCACAGTGGGTCTGGATTCTAAAGTTTGTTTATATAAGAACTAGTGAGATGAGAGTTTTATGCTGCTTGATTGTCTGAGGCAACTCCCAGTGCTGTGGTCACTAGATCTTGCCATCCCTTCCTAGCAGGGAAGTCAATGAGAGCCTGGGAGAGTTAGTCAGAAAGTAGGGTTGGTTCCTACTGTGGTGCTCCTCATCATGACCCAGCTTGAGTGTTAGGGGCTGAGGTCACTGAGCATCCTCCTGCATCTGTCTCGATGCAGCTTTGGTCCCCAGGAACTTCCCCCACTGATAGGGCACTTCCTTCAGTCATGATCTTCATCTTCTTTTCAATCCTCAAAAGCTCTCTGTTGTCCTAACCAAAACAGTCTGCTTGGAACCACAATGCACAGTCCTACTCCTAATTGTTGGGTTTGGTTCATGTCTCTTTATTAACTGGAGGATTTGGGATGTGTCACTTCTGTTTAGTGCAGGGATTACCAAAGTTTACGTGCCACCCATACTGATTGCAGCCAGAAAGGAGCAGGTTTCTGCAGGAGAGCTCAGAAGTTCAGATGGGACATCCATCCCCACACATGACCAGTTATCTGCCACCTGGCTGCATTCACGATTTGAGCTATTTTGTTTCCTCTACCCTGCATATCCCCTAGCTCTGCTCTTGGGTGAGATGTATCGTGAGAGTAGCGTCACCAGCATTTAAGTCCTGAGAGAATTGAGCTTTCAAGAGCAATCCAGGGCTCCAGTCACGTATCTTGAGTCACACTTGCCCCATGTGGGTCACTTTGACACCTGAGGCCACTCTCTCCCTGTGAAACCCAAACTCCTAGTGATCTTGTAGTACATTCAAAAGATAACCAGCCCAGTTCCCACCAGATCTTACTTACTGCTTGCTTTTTAATTTTCTCCACCTCTTACTGGTTTCTGCTACAGGCAGCATCATGGTTAATGCATTTCAGCTTGAGCTTTGAGACTTCTGCTGAAGTTTTTGCAGTACTACAGACTTCCAGTGGGGCTCCCTCTGTCCCTCTGGGACTCAGTTCCACCTTTGCCAAAGCTGTGTAATACTCTTTTCTGTTTCAGGAATGCGGTATGTGTAAGGGAGGAACTTAAAAAGGACAGAATATATATATGGCTGTACTTTGAGGTTTCTTTTTGGGCTTTATTACAATATTCTGAAAGAATATGTAGCCAATTTTATTGTTATCCTTTTACAGAGAGTAAGTGAAAACCATATTAGCAAGTAAACATGTTTAGAAGTGCATGCTTTTTTTCAGGAAGGGCTGATAAAGC
Organism: Merops nubicus; assembly: GCF_000691845.1. Lineage (NCBI taxonomy): Eukaryota > Metazoa > Chordata > Aves > Coraciiformes > Meropidae > Merops > Merops nubicus. The sequence continues at coordinate 35,337 of NW_008625411.1, read as the reverse complement.
AGCTTGTTATGTTCAGATCCTCTCTTCCAGCTCCCCTGATATCTTTGTATCTTCACTGTGCTCCAAATACCATCTGCTGAAATGTAAACTGAAATTCCTCCACACTGGCACAACAAGTGTACCCTGAAGAAACATCTTCCTCTGTTAGTGAAAAACAGAACCAGAACAACATCACCAGAGCAGCTATGGGATGGAAAATATTCATGGTGAGCTGCGAAGTCCTAAAAGTTCTCTTCTAAGCTTAGTGATGCAGTAAATATAGCACCCACGTTTTTCCTTCAGCTAATTCACTGTTGTGGCTTCCACAGGCTGGCTGGAATAATTCTTAACAGGGGAAATTCAGTGTAATGAACACATTAACTCTGTTTTTCCTAAAGATTAAGTGCAGTTTCTCTCATGAGCAGGCAGTGTGCTTTAACTGTGGGAAGGTTCTGCACTCCCACTGCTGAGGATTTCCTGCGTGCAGCAGACCAGAGGGCCAGGCAGCTTTTTATCTCCTGGGCTCCAGGTGCTCTGAACCATGAAGCACAAAATGCACAAAGTGCACTGGGTATCAGCCTGACTCTAAGTGGAAGGCTTCAGTTAGCTCAGTAAACATTTGACTACTGTTTAGTGTTTCATTTTTGATTCAAAAATGCCTAGGAGAAAACTTCCAGTGCTTGGGAAATGGCAGCTTTGACTGTGCTAGAAGTCAGCCCTGTCTGAGCGCAGTGGGGAGCTGAAGGTGGTTGTGTGCTGCTGACAGACCATCGTTTCTGCCACCAGCTGAGCTAGCTGGGGTGAGGAAGGAGACCCAGGACTGGGCTAGATTACTTCTGCTGCTCCTCAGACACTGGAAGTTGCTGGTATCTGACTGGCCCAACGTGTTTCAGTGGGGGCTGGTTACTCACTGGTGGTGTAGAACAGTTAAAATGAGGCTTAGAAATCTAGCATAAGAAAATATTAAGTACAGAAAATTAAATAAGTATGTGAAGGTGGGGGTTTCTTTTCTGCTGCCTTGTTTTTGGATTCTTGTTAATTTTTGGGTTCTTGCCTTGGGATCTTTAAGCTTTTCTGTGTATTTTTGTGAGATAAGATGAACTTTTTAGTTGTAGCTGAAATGTTCTGATGTTCTAAAGCTCTGGATATAAAATTCAAATAAAACAGCAAGTAAAATGAAAATCAGCAATGGTGAAATAGTTACAAAATGCTGAGATCCTCTAATTCATGGATATACTGGCTTTTGTTTGGATGAAGAATGTCAGATATATATGAGTTGATCTGCACAGGAAAGTGATACCCTCAGCTGCCTTTTTTTGCTTGTTCTTCAGTAGAAATGTCTTAACTCAGTTTCATTGAAACTTCCTAAAACAATTCTTATTGGCTACTCTGGATTTAGTGGATTGGATCTGGGATAACACCATCCCATACCTAAGGAAAGTTACAATGATAATGTAATGTCAAGTCGTCGTCTTCTTTTTTTTAAATAATTCCTATATCTTAGTCTGAAATTGGCACTATAATTAGATAACTTGAAAATTTAATAGAACTTTTGTCCTTGAGTTAACACGGAGAGATCACAATGACGGCTCTGAGCCAGGAGATGAACCAGAGAAAGGATGATGTAAAGTGCATGGAGTCAGTGCATAATAGCAATTTCCAGTGATCTTGTAAAAGGTACTGTCTAATAATTACACATTGCCTAGGGAGAATTCATCAACTTGGTGTAACAAATAGTAAAGCACATTATCATGAGAAGTGCATGAATTAGGTTAGAAACTCAAAAAGTACAGAAGTTCAGTAATTCTTCTAGGGAAGTCAATCTGCATTAGTAATTTCACCAAAATGAGGGCATGTAATAGGTCCCTTATTGCAGAATAATGGAATTGTCTTTAATGAAAAATAGGGGTTTGATTGTAGAGTGAGATGGCAGACTTTCATTGTTTTGGCTGTAATAAAGACAGATGCATGACATTATGTATTTAAAATGACCAGTTCTACTCACCAAAGCAATACACGTTATAAGTGCTCCTGAAATTTATTCTGCTGTATCTTTATAGGGATTTTTTTTTTCCAGTATAATGAATCCTGAGTAGTGTAATTATCTTTAGAAAAGGCACTAAATAAAACTACCAATTTAAAATATTGGGCAAAGTAAAGATTTGTGGGCAAAATATAGCTTGTGTAAAGAATTCTTCTATCTGCCTCCCTTGGTATCTTATGAAAGTGCTGCTTGTCCCATAGGATTGCTAATTATAATGTTCTTCAAATTTCTTATCCATTAAAAAAAGACATTACCATTACAAAAAGTTAAATAGAAGACTCCTTACATTACAAAAAGTTAAAAAACCTACTATATGAATGGAAAAAAGTACACATACACATCCAGTCAGCAGTTACTACTAAGAGTTGCCTAGAATAGAGATCAGCATAGACCTTGGCAAAATATAATTCAAATTATAAAAACTATAAAAATACAGGGTTGATGTTTCCCTTCCTATCAGACTTTGTAGATGTCTTTGCCACTTAAAGAAAATCTTAAAGTATGGTAGTTCTTGATGTGTGAGTATTGATTAGAAAAGTGAAAGCAGTTAAAGGGAAGAAGGGTTTTTCTGTGGTCATTGTACAGACTTCTGAATCGCCCTTCCTGGACTCCAGTTCTGGTTTTGCTCCCATTTTCCCATAGTGTTTATAGAAGTTCTGAATTAATTTAATAACCATGCTCCCAAGTAACTCATGTAGGTCTTTTTTTTTTCAAAAGAAATCGGATGTCTCAGAGTGCACGTAGGTAATACTGAATTTTTCAAAAGTACCTCAGCCCCTACCTTCATCTTTAGGTGCCTAAATATCTTTAAAATGTAGTTCTGAAAACTCAAGTCCCATTAAATTTAAATGCTATGCAGGCTGTATCTGCACTGGTAGCACTTTTCTGGTATGGAAATATCAATAGGGTAATGCAGATAAGTGCTCCAAGAAGAAATTCAGTGGGATGCATATTAAGTCAGCACCAGTCCATTAAATGACTCTCTTGAGTGGAACAAGCTAAACTGGTCAAATTCCAGATATATTGGTCAAGCAGCATTAGTGCTGGGAATGCTGCTGATGTAGCATGTCAGTCAGACATAATAGCTCTTAGTATCCTGCATTAGCTTAACTATATCAACAGAAACCCATGCAGAGGACATGCCCTGAGTTCCTAAATGACTTGTGAAGTGAGACTTGAGCTCTGAGGTGATGTAGGCACCTTTGGAAGGGTGCATTTTTGTTCTTAAATGGTCCTTTCCCCCAATGCTTCCTTACTCTCTGTTTAAAGTTATGAAAGAATTTTTAGAAAAAGATCTTTCTGGATCTAAGTATCGTTCCTTCTAGATACAACACAAAGAGTAGGGGTATGGTGGTCCAGATGACTTTATTACCCCAAGGCAAGGGCCTCCTCTTGGGATGGGTGTTCCAGATCTCTCAGCTGCAAATTAAGCTGGAACACAAGTCTCCCATTTTGGCTCATTCCTAGCTCTTTGAGCAGCATCCTACCAAGGCGTAAGGAAGGTGTGGTTTCCGTAGTTTCTCTTGGAGGTCTCAGTTAAACGTCCTTGAGGAGCTGAAATTTGCAGCGCACACAATGCGCATATACCTGATTTTCCTTAGAAATATTGCCATAATTTGATAGTGAGGGATCCACAGAGACCAAGAAGGCATAATTAACTTTGGTGCTTGTCTGTCTATTTCAGCTAAATACTATTTCATCAATTACATGACAATCTTAAAGGACAGGAAGCTTTTTTTTAAAAAAACAAAACAAAACAAAACAAACCACCCCAAATCTACGGAATGAGCAGGAAAGTCTTGGTGTCCTGCCAAGGTGTGACTATGTGAAACTTTTCTTGTAGAGTGGTTTGAAGTTGTTAGAGAGAAGTGCAATACCACTGTACGTTGTTATGAAACAAGTGGAGGCTTCCCCACTCAGATTTTCCTCTTGCACTGTCAGTGACTATCACCTGATTTCCCATTTAGTTTCCATCCTCAGTTCTTTCTAATACAATTGCCTGTTGGCAAACCTGCTTTGCACATTGGAAAAACAGACTCTGCCCAGACAGTTACTAAGCACTAAGCCACCTCATATATCACAGAAGTTTTTTCATATTTTTATTTCTGTGGCAATATTGAAAATTTATGTCCTCGTAGAAATATGATTCAGCCTCTTTGTAAGTGACTTTGACCTTCTGACACGTTTTCGTGCATGTTCTACAAGCTTGTGGGTATGCTTGGGTTTATTTTAATTGCTGATTTCTGAGATAGGAAAGAAAGGTCCTGAATTCTCTGCTTCTAGCAGCTGAGAGGATTTAATACCTCACTGTGTCTGAGGAACTGGTGTGGTAGCAATGTTGTATTCTGATTACTCAAACACAATTTAAAATATTTGCACAGTTTAATTTTTAAAGCAACGATTGTCTTAATGTGCTCCAAACTGATATAAATGAAATCCCTTTTCCTTCCTGTTCTTTTCTCTAAACCCCATTCAGTCCTGTAGCAGCCATTGAAAATGGGCTTAATTTTCATTAGAAACAGTAAAGGCACTTTGAGAGCTTGCTTCTCTCTGCTGCACTGGTGCATACAGGCACTTACTCCAACCCCTATTGAGTGCTTACCAGTCATCTTCATGTCAAGGTATCCCTGTGCCCAGCTGCTGCTCCTGACATCACTATACCAGCTTCAACCTTCCCTTTGCAGGCTTTGCTGTGGAGGGCCCTGTGTGCAGCCTTCTCCGGGGTGCCAGCTTTGCACTGCAGCCACGGGCACCCCAGAGCCACTGGGAGCTCTGCCCGCGCTGGCTGCTGCCCAGCCCCTCCGCCGTGTGGGGCTTCGGGCATGGTCCATTCCCTTCAGCTGGGCACTCCAGCCGGGCAGGGCTTGAGGGCCCACTCCCTAAACAGGATGGAGAGCAGCACATGCTTTACCCAGCTTCACCTTCCTCTTGCTCTCTTGGCGCTGGGTTGCAGGTGAGTAAGAAGGTCACAATTACTGAATGCCCTGTGGTTCGGGCAGCGTTAGATTCTCCTGTAACGAGCCATCTTTAGGATCTGTGAGAAGCTAGTTTTGCTTGAATGGTCTGTCAGAGGCTTGGCATCTGTTAATTGTTTCTTCTTGGTTTTTGCTTTTTTTACTCCTTTCTTAATTCTTCGACTGTTCTGTTTGGATTCCAAGGGAGAGGCTTTTTTATTTTTTGTGTGTTTTGTTTATCTAATACGTTAATTAAACTACTCTGCAGTCTTATTCAAGCATATCAATGTTGGTGTTAAATAGTAGAAACAAATCACCAGCTGCAGGACAGAAGTCAGGGGCACATTTTGAAGGGAGCTATGCAGTGTCACTGATGCAAACTTGTACTGACTTGCTGCAGATACACAGCAGTGTTTTCACACCGGGAGGGAGAACTTTCTCCACTGTAGATGGTGCAGCTGTGGCATGAAGGTACCTCGTGGAAAAACGTGTCGTGTGTGTGTAGCACCTTTTGCATTTCTGTTGCTCCAGAGGGATGTCAGAACACAGCCCTGTAGACGTCAGACAACATGCCTCTTGCTCTCCTGGGAAGGAACTATCTTCATTCTTAGACTGACCTTCATAAATCCATTGCCATTGCCCTGTATCACCCAGGGATTTGCTGGGCACGTTGTGGGGGACACAGATTTTCACCAGTCTGTAAGTGAGGCTGTGAGATGCTGTTCCTTCATCACTGGACGTGTGAATTCACTGCCACAGTGCTGCATCTGCATCAGACTGCTGAGTTCAGGGGCTGTACTGCTGGTTGTCTACGGTCAGAATGGTTCAATACATCACTGCACACTTGTTTGTAAGCACAGTTTAATTTTAATGGCAGGAACAAAGTAAAAACTATAGGACAGTCTGTGGAGATGTGCTGCCGACTGGGTTGCTGCAGAGACACAGGCTGTAAATGGAAGTTTTGGAGTTGTTTGACATGCCAACCTGTTGCCAGCACTTTGCCTGGCTGGGTGCAAGCCAGAGCGCTTTGTGCAGTTGGTTGCCAGGTTTCCCAGTCAGGTCTGGCTGCTGGAGAGTGTCAGCTCTATGGACACCAGGCTGGACTGCACAGTGCACAGCACGCTAACAACAACAACAGTGTCTTATATAGCACAGGCAGTGTGTGGTTCCTTGTATTTAGAGGCACTGTGGCCATGATTAGAGGACTGAAGTATGTGATACAACTGATATAAGCTGTCCATAAGAACGTCTGTTGCTCCACTTTGCTGTGTGCTTTTATTTTCTTATCAGACCAAAGTTTTTCCAAAACAGACAGGGTTTCTTAAAATAACATGCTGGACTTGCTGGATTTTACCCATTTTAATATGTTACTCTCTACTTGAATAATTCAATGTGACATGTAGATCCCAGAGAGGCAGCTTGAAACTCAAAGCTAGTTCGTATGTGCACGATATTTCTCAGCAAGTCACTGAAGGTTTTGCATTTTTAAAACATAACCTCCTAGTAGTGAACGGGGGGAAAAACAAAACCTGCATTCTTGAAACACACAGAAAAGGAAACAGGAAACTCAAGTTCTTGATGAGGTTTCAATGTTTATAGTTCTAGATTAGAATTGAATCTATATTTGTATTTGTTATATTTTTTTTCAATTTAATCCAGTGAAATTGGATAAGAGGAGTGTCAAAGATGCACAGCGTGCAGTGACTGCCCTTTTGTCTGCATTCAGCAAAGGACCCTGCTCCACTGAAAACCTGAGGCACAAAATTATTATCAAATACTATTTCTTTCTAGAATGCATAAATTAATATAACTTTAAAGTATGTAAATCGTGGACAGATGTCCACAGGAGGCAGGTAAAATGACTGTGATGAGAAAAAAGGCTTCTTCTGAATCACAGATTAAATGATACCATGAGTTTCTCAAACAGTGTTTTTGAAGAAAAATGTAGCATTGCATCATAATAAACCAGTCTCTGCCTCAGAATGTGAATGGCTGAACAGCTGAGCTCTGTAGCTGAATTACATATGCTGGGATATCAAGCCATTGCTACAAGAAAGCAATCAAGAGATAAATAATAGCACATCAGGATGATGCTGTAAGCAGCACAGAGTACAAGAATGAAAAAGCATGTTATTGTTCCTTACCACTTCTCTTAATCTCCCATGAAGTTCGTTTGTATGACCTTTAGCCACTTTTGCTTGATGAGATATGGTGCAGTGCTCCTGGGGAGCCAGCAAGCCAGTTAATCTTTCTGTCAGAGGGGTACTCTTGCAGTTCAAGTGGTAGCTGGAATGAGGTGAAGCTACAGAAGAGATGTCATGTTCTGCAGTGAGGAGGCTTATTAATTTTACTCATGCTGGTCCTCCAGAATTGACCATCTGGTTCTGGAAATAACAAAATTAATTTGCACGTTGACCAACTGGCAGCAGTTTGCATTATGTTAAACACCTGTTATCACTTAAAGCCATTTTACTGGGTGTGATGCATTAGCTGTATATCTTATTGGTGCTAAGGATGCATCCAAAAATATGTCACCCACTTACGTGGTTCAGATGTTGCTTAAAAGATGCATTGATTTTGCTGAAGAACTTATGCAAGGCACAACTGTATTTTGGAGGATCACCAGAGAGCATTCTTAATTATCTTAAATATTTCTGATCACAGCACTCCAAACACACTCCCATTGTGGTATCAGATGTGTGTGAGGATGATTATATGCTACATTCCGGTGGCTTTTCCTGTTTATTTCAGGCTTGATCAAAAACTAAGGAGAAATATGTGGAGGTAGTATTATGTTCTTGCTAGGGGCAGGTGAAAAACATCCAAGGAAAACTGGTGGAATTTTCAACAAATGTCATCAGACAAATTTTGTGATATTCTCTCCTTTGGAGAGTGAGCAAGCTTTTAGTCTTTCAAGAAATGGTTTGTTTTTGCAATACTGAGTTCATAAAGATCTGTGTTTTTAAAATATTGTTCCATAGTGTTCCATGAAGGAAAAAAAATCCTTCAGATGTCAAAAAAACCCCCAACCTTTCAGACAACAGAAAGCTTGATTTATGTTTTTGTTTTTTGGTTGGTTGGTTTTTTTGTGGGTTTTTTTGTGTGTGTTTTTTTTTTTTTTGTGTGTGTTTTGTTTTGTTGTTTTGTTTTGTGTGTTTTTTTGTTTGTTTGTTTTTGTTTTTGTTTTGTTTTTTTTTTGTTTTGTTTTAAGTTTTGTAAAGTAAACTAAAGACCAGAAAGCTTCCTGGGAAATCAGCACTTGTTATGGACTGAAATTTCAGGAAGGTGGGATGGCTTGTGTACTGCCTGTGGCTGTTTTGCTCCTAGCCAGCTGCATAGCCACAAATAAAATCTGTTGTGCAGCACAATGGACTTAATCTCTTAACTTGTCCCAAGCTGGGTAATCAGCAAACCTCTTGTCTGAAGTCTAGACAAGAATCCAACATAAAAATAAGAGACAGCAGTTTAAAAAAGTTTAGAAAAGAGGCATCTCTCTGTTTTCCAGCTAAATATTTTCTTCTTTAGTCTTTCTGTATCTTTTACTTTTATTTCCATACTAACTTTAAACAGCAACAAAGTTTTTCTCCACTTCAGTGCTTTCAGTCTCACTTCAGTGTATGTGAGAAGTTTACTAAGAACATTCAGGTTCAAGGTGATGTTAATTTTGTTAGGGTTTCGTGTGTCTTGTAGCTCTGGCAGGATGGGTATAACAAGTATATGTGTATAACAAAAGCACAGTTAATTGAAGTAGAATTTGTCATCCCACAACTGTTGTACAGATATTGGTTATAATTCACTGTCTTATGAGTATTTTCTAGGAAAGTATGCAAGTGGTGTTGACAAAGCTAAAGGGCAGTCACACTTCTCTTCAATATACCTCAGAAGATCTTACAGGTTTAATGGGCTTGGCTCATAGTAAAGCAAAGTAACACCATGTAGATCTGGTGGTGCACATGAGAGATGTCTTTGAAGGTTATGGTTTCACCAAGGAAAAAGAATTTAATGTGACCTGTCCAGAGGCACCATGGATTTTAGGAGTGATTGTTCAGCAAGGAGACATTTGTCTTTACGTGACTCTCTGTGAGGATCCTCAGTTCAAATTTCAAATACAGCAAGCAGGAACGTGAGTAGAAAGCAGGAATAGCAAAGAAGGAAGCCAAGCATGAACAAAGAGAAGCAAATAAAACTTTTCAATTAGTCACATACTTAATTGCTCACCTCCTCTTGGGTACAATAGAATGACAAGCGAAAGCAGAGGGCCCTGAGTTTTAAGTCTGCTCATGTTTGATGCTCCTGTCTCTCTAGTCAGTCACAAAAAAACTGTTTAAAGCTTTAATGGTACTCAATTCAGATTCAGATCAATTGACAAACCTTTCAGGGATTGAGATATTAACATGTAATAACGACTGCTGTATACTGATCACAGAAAAACTTGTGTTGTAAGGGACGTCTGAAGGTTTTCTAGTTCAATCTCAGTGTTGCTGACATGAAATTCTGTTGATATGGCATGACCCAATGTAGAACAAAGAAACATATTAGAGAGAAATCAACACAAAATTCAGAAAGGACCTAATAAACTGACACACAATTTTCAAAACCAAACAAATCAGAGAATATATTTTTTAGTAAGCTCATAATTTATTTTCATTCCGAATTAAAATAAAAAGAAAAATAGAATTTAAATTTTCCCATTGCAAATAAAACTATTTTCTCTTCAGTTAGTTGTAAGGCATTCTTCTGTTGAAGGGGCAAAACTGCTCCGGAGGAAACCCTAGTTCTTTTGGGCAAAGGACCTGACAATTATTCGTGCAAACATTGTTGACAAAAGAGGAGTGTGGCAAGTCCAGCAGAGGTAAAGCCGTCATTCCCCATGCACCCTGGCCAGCAGAGGGGAAGAGGCACCTCTGGGGTGTGATCCAGTGAAATGCTGGGGTCTGAGCCCCGAGCCCTGAATTAAGGTTGACATATGGGTGCTCCCCACAGCCCTTCATCCAGAGGGGTGAGTTTGCCTTAGAGCTTCCCCCCAGGGTGGGGCCGGCCCTGCAGGAGCCAGGAGGGAACTGAGCCCCAGGTGTCCCCCATTGAGCTGACAAAGGTCAGGGCTCTGCTGGGGGATAAAAGCTGGGACCACTGGCAGGAGGGGAGGAGTGTCTGTCTGTGGGGTGCACTCCCCAGAGCTCCCTGGTTCAGGGCAGATCTCCTGACTCTCCTGGAGCTGGGCCCCAGGCTGTTCAGACCTTTGTGAACACGGGTCAATCAGGTGAGAGTCACCATGTGATCACCTTTCTCTGATGTGTTTAACTGGCTGCTCTGGCTGTTTCCCATGCCAGCTGTGGGCACCCTCGGGTCTCTATCTGTACCCCCTGTTGTGGGCCGAGTCGTGTCGTTGGGGGGATCGTTGGGGTGGCGTCGATCATGTATGAGCTGGGTCACATGTTTGTACCCCCAGGGGTCATTCATATCATAATGTTTTTGTCTACAACACAGTCTGTGTATTGGTTCATCTTCCTGCTGGTGCTGTCACTTTTGTTGGGCCTGGTCACTGGCAGAACACCCAGGCAGTGGGTGGCTGCAGGATGAAGGCACGCCTAGGCCTCCAGTGCCTTTCCAGGCAGGCGCAGTGTCCCAGCAGTGGAGGCCCGTGTGTCCAGCGAAATGGGTCGGGAAGGAGCTGCACTCCGAAAGGGCTTTGTCCTTTCTTCTAAGTTTAAAGGCAGCCTGAGATGACTGAGCCAGAGACAGATGTCTATACCTGGCTGAAGGCAACACATCCTACAAGTGAAGCAGTGTTGACAAACAGCTGAGGGATAAAAACTAGTGTGTTTTTTTTTTTTTAACTAGTTATTTATTAGTTTACTAGTTATACAGTAAAGGCAATATTTGATGTAAATTGACTGCTGACATTGTATTGCCAACAGGCCACAAAAAAGAGCATACAAAAAGAGGAATCTACAAAATACCTTGAAGAGGGAGATTACACTAAGTGAAATAACTAATTTTTCCCTGATTTTGCAACCAAATTAATGAATAAAAATAGGTAATGCAGTATATATTTGTCATAACTCTTTCTGTCATAACCACATCTCTTAAGATTTAGAACAAAAAGAATATTCCTGCATAACTTTGTTTTGAGGTGTGGGATGGGGTGTGTTTGGTTTTTTTTTTTTTGTTTTAAAGTAAATGACAATGACACAATGTCTTTTTTTTTTTTTTTTGGAAACATTGTGCATTTAATTAACCACGTTGTCTCTTCTTGAAGTGAACCAGAGGTAAGTGGAACTATCATCCATTTCTTCTGGCACTTCAAATTGATTTGAAAGTAAGACACTTGCCCTAGGGGAGAGAAGCATTGCTTCTGCACAGAGCTGAACAAATGTTTTTTAATTAATAATTTATTCAGCTCATGCATTTCTTTGTCTGTGTGTCACAGGGCACCCTTGGGAAGATCACAGAGAGCAGTGACTGAGCTTGGGACCTGGAATCTGCAACTGTGAGTGTCTATTGCCAAAAGCCTCATCTGTGTCTAACAGAGCTGATCTACAATACATCACAACCTCATGAAGGGTCCCTCCACTGCAGAGTGTTGTTCCCCTGGATATCAGTCACTGACTGTTTAACTGGCTCACTGACACCCAGCCAAATTCAATGTTTTTATAAGTAATTCATTAAACTTATTAAATTATGTGGAGCCTATTAAGGTGACCCAAATCAGCATAAAGCTGATAATATACTATGTTTAACAGAAGAATACAAGATCCTGCTTTTCCCTGCCAAGTTTCCAGCTGAATTTCTTGCTGGGGTTGCTGGGTTGGAGTGATGGTGTGGGAGCAGGCTTTCCCAACCTCTGTCCCTCCTGAGGCAGCTCATGTCCATGTCACAGGATACCAAACTCTGTGTTGAGTTAACCCAGAAGAACAGGATGACTTTGGGCAGTGATTAGTTTTGAGGGTAGGCATTTCTCTTTCTCTCCTGTGTGTTGTCAATGCTTTGAGCTACTTTGCTTTGATATTGCTGGGATTTTAAAGAAATTCTTACTTACATACCTGGAGAGAAAGAGAAATTGTGCTGAGCAAGGCCAAAGCCTATCTCAGCCTTGGGGAGGCAGGAGGCACCTGGGGAGAGGACACGAGGGCAGGCACAGCCCTCAGCTGGTGCTTCTCTTGCCCACAGACACTTGCTAGTTTGGCAGAGTTCCCAGGCACTGCCCACTGGCTGTATCCATTCAGCCTGACCAAAGCTCAATCAAAAGTTAATTACAGCCTTTGGCACCTTGTGCTGACCTCAGCAAAGCAACTGAGATTTCTGGGAGGTTGGGTATGGTGGATTTGTCACAGTGTGATGGTGCTGCTGGACTGCCAGGAGCTGTGTGAGCAAGGTCGTGCCACGGCAGCAGGCTGAGCTGTCTGAGAGAGGATCTTCCTGAAGCATCTTGGCTATAACAGATCATTGCCAAAATAATTTCAGAGGACTGCTCTTCCCCCAGAAGCATTATCTTAGATGCATTTAGGGATGGCTGGCTGAGTTTTTTCCAGCCTAGCCTGACACATCAAATGATGTTGTTTGTTTCTGCTGCCACATTGGATGAGCAGTAATCCTGCTTCCAGAGGGACAGCCAGGGCTTATGGGCCTCAAGGCTGCTTAAAACAGTCCCTTCAGTAGACCAGAGCCCCAAGTGCAACATAGACTCATTTTTTGAACCCCTCTGGGGATGGTGACTCCACCACCTCCCTGGACAGCCCATTCCAGTGCCCAGCCACTCTCAGGGAAGAAATCCTTCCTAATATCCAATTGAAACCTCCCTTGATGCAACTTGAGACATTTCCTCTCATCCTATCATTAGTAATTTGGGAGAAGAGACCAACACCAACCTCACTACAACCTCCTTTTAGGTAGCTGCAGAGAGCAATAAGGTCTCCTCTCAGTCTCTTCTCTAGACTAAACAAAAGGTGAAATTTTTGGTTTCCCCCACTGAAGCCTCCTGAGTACTTGAGGTTTGGCTGCAGAGTGTGAACAAAAAAATCAAAGTCAAAAAAATCCTGGGACATCTAAGAAACTCAGCACAGGGGTTGTGGTGGACACACAAAGTCTGCTGCATGTCTCTCTGGAGAGACCCGATTTGTTACAGCCTGCTTTAAAGGGAGGCTCTCACCCAGCAGAGCTACAGAGCGAAGGGTGTAGAGACATCCTCTCCATGCTCTATCTCAGGAGCATCAGAAACCCGAGTTTGGAACTCTCCAGTGTTCAGTAGGGACTGGGAGCAGCACCTTCTTTCTCTGGCAAGATCCCATAAGTCTCTTTGATACCCTTCCAGGTGGCTTAAGCTCACAAAGTTCTCACTTGCTGCAATTTTTTTCCCCAGACTAGAGGGTATTGAGGACTTGGCTCTTACTCTGCCCTGCTGAGTAACTGCTGCAGTTAGCAAATCCCACCCTGCTCCCATGATCTTCCTCTGTGCCCTGGAGGTGTCAAAGTCAAGGATCTTGGTTTGAGCATGACTTATCTGTGTTTAACTTTATGTATTTGCTCAGGTGCTACCTTTTGTGTATGTAAAGTTCAGCAGCATCAATTATTCTCATGGCTTTATGTGCAGCAAGCTCACAGCACAGGAAAGCCACCTCTAGACTTGCGATCTCCTTCTTGAGTTGACTGAGTGATTTTTCCTGAAGAATGTAGCAAAACAAGCCATAAAGTGCTTCAGAAATTCTGGGAGTCCCTGAGGCAGAGCAAAAGCTCTTAAAAAAAAAAAAAAAAAAAAAAAAAAAAAAAAAAAATGCTTTTAAATGAAAGTACAAAATTACTTAGATGGCTTAGTCAAAATATCCTGAGCTTCAGTTCTGTAAATCTGCTAGTTCAGAGGTGTGGCAATAAATATTAATTCTATTTTGACATTTGAAAGAGACATTTGAATGCTGCGATGTGCAGAGCGGAATGATTAGAAATTATTGTGGTATATGAAATTTATGTTTTAGCTAGCATGATTACATCCTTCCAAGAATGTGCAAAGCTGTAATCTTTTAAAATTGTTTTTGCAGTAGAGAGATTAAAATTCAGTGAAGCACTTCATATATTTTTGTACAATCATGTTAATTTGGAAGTGACTCAAATAACATTCATTCTATTTTAAACATAAGTCATAATGATAAGTATTCAAAGTCTTTGTTTCCAATAAAAATAACCACTTCCACAAAGATCTCATTTAAAAAACACTGTGCTGTGAGCCACCACAGAGGTGACACCAGCTGGTTCAGCATGCAGCAGACTGACTAAATGCATTTCCACTCCAGACTGGCCCTGTAGTTCAGAGTGTGGGATGGTTTTCCTCCCAGCTACCCCCTCCCATAGCCCTGCTCTCAGCCTGAGTGCCTGCCCTGGAATCTCCCTGGTGTGGCAGTAGAGCTGGTGTCCACATGATTTGCTGCAGGCTGGGAGTAGGCAGCAGCTGAACGCCTGCCTGGGCAAAGTTCTGCTGCACTGACTTTACAGACAAGGATCTTACATCAGGGTAGCACTGCTGAGGGTCAAACGAAATTGTAGTGTAACAAAAATGAAGTTGGTGTGCTTCTGAATGGAAGAAAAAAGCAATTAATGGATACTGAAATCTTGAGAAATGCATATGACAGCATAGCTCCTTCTCATTGGTTGCTCTGAGTTGGTCTGTGTCCTCATGTTTGCTGATCCCCCTTCTTCAGTTCTGGATTTCTTTCCACTGAAGGTTAAAAAGTGTTTATGGCTATTCTGGGTGATGGTTTACCTTTGTGTTAGATGGGCCTCAGTAAGAGATGCTAGTCTTGAAGCTGTGTCCTTTTGTCTTCTGGTGGCTCCTTCTCCATTACTCAGCCCTGACGTTTGTCCTTGCTGTACACTGAGCTTTCCAGGGCCTTGGCAGGGTCAGCATGTACCTGTTGGAATTTCAGAGGCAAGCACAGGCATTCTGTATTTCCAGCCCCCACGAGGACCTGTACAACCCATGTCTCCTCAGCTCTCCTGTGTCTTACTGTCCCGATTGACTGGGCTCCCTGGATGGACCCCAGACCTGGCCCACTACCTCGTCCAGGACCCTCAGCTCAGCTCTCACCGTGGCTGTCCTGGGCCTGTGCTGTGCCAGGGCACACTGCCCTGCCTGCGTGGCATCCAGCACCTCAGATCCCAGCCCGTTTCCTCAGACCCACTCCAGTTTCTCCCTAATGGTGTGGGTGCAACACCTCTGTCTGCGGCAGCACAACAGAATGAATGCTGAGCTGCAGCAGCTTGGCAGCCATGGTGGAACTAGCTTCCAAAGAACTTGAATTGCATGTTAGCTGCTGTTACTGTGTGCCAGCTGAAGGAGCTTCGCTGGGAAAACCTACAACAGACCTTTCTGGAGAGCATAGTTTGGCAAACTTTATAACTTGTCCATTAGAAGTAATAAAATCAGAGAAAAGATTAAAGATGCAAGGTAGAAACAATATCTGAAGGGTTCTTGGTTGTATGATGTGGGTATTACAGAGAATCCTTACAAAGAGAAGGTGAATCCCAGATGATGCTTTCAGACTGTCTGTATTTGGTGAGATGCTTTTAACGGGCAGGTTCTCCCCTTTTTTTCCATCTGACCTGAAGGGAAAAAATGCATTAAGGAAGGCTGATTCTGAGAATGTGTGTACCTTGCAGTGCAAGACAAGGCTCCTTCTTCACTTGACTTTAAACTCCAGTAATGACAGTTAGCTCATGAAGTAATGCCCTGAAGAGAGCTGCCATTCTCTATTAAAACCGAATGTGCAGGGAACTCCTAATGTGCTGCTACAATTTGCTACAGGCTCAAATAGTATCAATGTCAAGAGCATGCACTTAGTGAACAAACAGCAGAAGCATCAAAGGAGATGCACATCCACCATACATCCAAATCCAGGAGCAGCTGTAGGTACATACTAGTGATCTGACTATACTGCATCATGACTTGTCCCTGCCACAGGATAGGGAGGACTGCAGGAAATTAAGTGTGATATTTTTTACTTCTGAAGAACATATGACATTCAGCATCCCCCTTTTCATGTTTGAAAAAAACTGCAAAAATGACAAAGCTGGCAGATGTGTTGAACCCTTTCTGGAAAAAATACTGAAAAAAACCTGTTACTAATGACATTGACATACACCAAAAGTCTTGAATTTCAGTTTGAAGGTTGGTTCTGAAGTGCTTGTTTTTTTTTTTTTTTTTTAGTCAATAAGTCATTACTGTTGTTGGCAGAAAGTCCATTTTGGAGTGCGTTCATATCAAGTGCTTTACACGTAAACTGACTAATCTAATTAAGAGGGTTTTTTTTGTGAAATAATAGAGATGAAAAATGAAGGTCAACTTCTCAGTTTAAAGCTAGATTTCAAGAGCTCCATCTCCTCTTTTCTGTTGAGGAATATCAATTAAATGTTGCTGGGCACTGTAGCCTCTCCTCCTTAAAATCACTTTTGATGGCCCTGGTATAAACTCTATGGCAAGTAGCACAGGAACCCTTCCCCACAGTCTGAAACGTGCATGATACTGTGCACGCACAACATTAACAGCAGTCCTGAGGAGAAAGATCTATGGTTGTTATTGATGAAAAGCTCAGTAGAAGCCAACAGGGTGCACGTGCAGCCCAGAAAGCCAGCCAAATCCTGGGCTCCATTAGAAGAATTGTGGGCAGCAGGCTGAGGGAGGTGATTCTCCCCTCTACTCCACTCTTGTGAGGCCCCATCTGGAGCCCCCAAGGACATGGACCTGTTGGAGTGGGTCCAGAGGAGGGACGTGAAGATGATCAGAGGACTGGAACATGTCTCCTACAAGGACAGGCTGAGAGAGCTGGAGTGGATCAGTCTGGAGAAGAGAAGGTGTCCTGCTTTGAGCTAGAACTGAGTTAATTCCAGTCAGTGATTTCACTTTTCAGCTAAAGCCCTTCTAACTAACTGCACTGTCTGAGGTTAGCAGCAGATTTTCACAGACAGTCTCTGCTCCTAGCAGTGATAACGCTCCGTGTTTCCAGTTACCACCAAGGGCTGGGGTGCAGACTAAGGTCACTGCTCAATCCTGTGTCCCACACAGAGGGGGGCAGAAAGTAAAGGCTGCACCTGCAGGGAGGAGGCGACAGGTGACCCTAAACTGACCAGTGGGGTATTCCATCCTGTATCCCTCATATTCAGTGTAAAGCTGAAGGATCTCAAGGGTCAGCTTCCTCTTCTTCAATGTCTGGCACCTGAGGATGACTCCATCCATTCTGCTCTTGATCCGGAGCCGTGTGCTCCTGAGCCGAGTTCCAGAATCTCTCTCCTGTATTCAGTTGCCAGTCTGGGACTTTTCCCCAGGGCCTGCTCCACAGCATCAGTGGTGATGGTGATGTATGGCCATTGAGGGGGTTGGGTTTAATACTGGGTTTGTATATATTTCAATATATTCAATTTTATTATTATCATTTTCGCTAAAAGCTGTTTTCTTTTCTAATCTATCTGTCTTTCTCCCTTGTTCCCTTTCTCTACCCCTTTGGGAGGGGAGAAGGGTTAACAAAGAACATCTGTTACAGGTCTCTAGGCAGCCCTGACCCTAAATTGTGACAGAAGGTTCTGAGAAGACCCTACCTCAGCCTTCCAGTGTCTGAAGAGGGCCTAAAAGAAAGCTGAGGAGAGACTTTTTACAAGGGCTTGTAATGTCAGGAGAAGGGGTAGTGGGTTCAAACTGGAAGAGGGGAGGTTTGGATTAAATGTAAGGAGGAAGTTCTTCATTGTGAGGGTGGTGAGACACTGGAACATGTTGCCCAGAGAAATAGTGGATGCACCATCACAGGATGTGTTCAAGACCAGGGTGGATGTGGCCTTGTGCAACCTGGTCTAGTGGGAGATGTGCCTGCCCATGGCAGGGGATTTGGAACTAGATGATCTTTACAGTCCCTTCCAACCCAAACCATTCTATGATTCCATGATTCTAAGCGGTTACGACAGAAAA
This sequence comes from Merops nubicus, assembly GCF_000691845.1. Classification (NCBI taxonomy): domain Eukaryota; kingdom Metazoa; phylum Chordata; class Aves; order Coraciiformes; family Meropidae; genus Merops; species Merops nubicus. The sequence continues at coordinate 17,417 of NW_008625411.1, read as the reverse complement.
AAGTCTGACAGGACCACATGCCCTCTCTGCCTTCTGAGGTCAGAAATAACCGTCATGACAGAGCTCTAGTTCAAAATGGGTTGTGCTCCTTGCCCCACTCACTTTTTCCTGAACTTGTCTGAAAACTCAGATCCTTACCTTTCACTCAGTGCCTTGATTTGTCCCTCTTTTTGAAGTGGGAGCATGTAACAGAGTGGAGGAAGTGGCCAGGAGAACTACTCTGTGCTGGCGTCTCGACAGAGGAAAAGCTGAAGCCAGTGAGTAGACGTTGGTTTTAATCTGATCTAACCATTGACTTTTCCACTAAAAAGTTTAAGAAGGTTGTTTTCTGTACTGATGTTCTTTTTAGTGTGAACGTATTCCCCAGATTTGGGAAATAAACTCAGAGCAATTTGATTTGGAAAATGAACTCATTTTCAATAGTTGTTGGAGGAATTGTTGCAGGACTTTCATGTCTCCAGTAGCTTGGGCTGAACTTGACCTTATGTTCTTGAAATGAAAAGCTCTGCATGCCATTACCCACTCCCTGAGCTATACCATGCTTCTAATATGTTATCTCCGATATTTTTTTTTATTAAGTTTATTTTTTTTTTAGTAACTTTAGGCAAAAGGTAACTATTTCTGAAACTCTGGTACAGAAGCTGACACTCACAGAGGATGATGTCACAGACGTTGACTTTCTATAACTGTATTTCTGTATTTATAAAATGTTCCTATATAAAAAATCTATATGAATGCAATTTGGATCAATTTATCTCCATCTGTAGTCTGAACTCCTCCAACAGTCTGCTGAGGATTTGCTGACTGAATTTTTTCTGGGTCTATCTTTTGTTTTCAGCTGTTTATGATGCTTTAAAAAGTTAAGAGAACTTGACCTTACTATGAGTCAAAAGCTGTTGCAGTAAGGGTACCATGTGGTCAGCAAGAGGAGTGAAGATGCTGTCTGTCCTGCCAGTGGAAAGATGGTAGTTCCCAAAATAAATCCCTTACAATCTGGTTTGCATTACGAAACAAATCTAAGAACTTGAGGATATTAGCAGAATACAGCATGATGAATGGAGCAGTCACTGTAACACGACTGGCCATCTGAAAAGGGACTTGACTACAGCTGCAAAGAGAAACACGAGGCCTGCCCACATCCATTTTCCAGCTGCTTTCTCCCAGCAGAGATGCTGCTGTTTGCAGTGTCGAGCTAAGCCTGCGCTTGGAAAGCGTTCACTGAGAACAAGAATAGCTGAGAGAAAATTTCCATTCTCCTAAATAGGATATGCCTATTCCTGTGAGCCACTCCACACTAGGTAAGGGTGTGTAGGAGAAACTGCCCATGCCATGGAAATACCCTGTCATTTTGAAGATTAAGGTCCCTAAATAGAAAGCAGAAGGTTACCTATGACAGAAAGACTTTCTGCAAAGGTTCATGGCTCACAGGAGGGAAGTGCTGATTGCCTGAAAGGCCTGAAAAGGCATTAGAAGTCAGAGAGGTCCTTCCCGGCGGCACACTTAACAAAGAGCTCTCCCTCCTCCTTTGTGACATGCTGACATTACTTTTTTAATCCACCATAACTGCTCTTTGATGAAAAGGAGAATAGTGACAATACAAGCAACGAACCTGGCTGCTGTTCCAACTGCTGTTCAGGAGAAACTGTATGTGTTTGGAGAAAGCTGGAGGCCTGAGGTTTTGAAGGTATAAAACCCAGAGGCACAATTCTCTCCCAGAAGTTCTCAAAATGCTCCCAAATATGCCCTCAGATGAATGGTATAGTGGCAGAGATGTAATTTAGTTTCTGCTATGAATAATTCTTCTTTGGTTGTCAGTAGGAAAACAAATGCATGCTATATATTGACAATGAATTAACACTCTTTACCCACTTATTCACTTAAAACATCACAACCCCACTATAATTTATTAAAGCAGAAAATGCTATTGCCCTGAACCCCTGTTTAACAGCAGCACTTGCATTTCTTTTGTGTGTTTTGAAAAATAGAGCATATTATTGTTCCCTAGTTTCCTCCTGCACGTTTGGCCTCCACTCCTCTGTGTTTTGAAGCGAGTACTTTTTGGAGACAGATTGGTACTTTCAGTGCCTTGGTCTGGTTCGGAAGTAGGATCAGGATTAATTGTTAGGAAACAGGTGATTTGAAATGAAATGAAAACTCCTAGCACTTCTTTTGAGGGTTTTGAGGGAAGATGGTGTGAAGAAAGTTATTTCCAGGATCTTTTGGAGAATCACTTTTAAAAGGCTCAGTTCTGCACATTCAGTTGATAGTTTTTCCAGCAGAGGGCAAGAAAGTATAACAGATGGAAATTCTGCTCTTTTCCAGGATGGCCACGGCGGAAATGTTAAACAGTATAGCCTGAGGAGGGAACCTGAAAGGTAATAACTGTTCCCCTTTTAGGTCATAATGTCTTTTAAACAGCCTTTTACTCTTCAAGGATAGCCAGAGCAAGACAAGGTAGAAAAGGAGACCACCAGAGCTGCCAGCTGGTGCACTTTGCTTGGTCAGCACAAGTTCCTTCAGCTGAGCTCTGATTTCTGGGGTGAGGGTTTCTGATCTTTGAGGGAAAGCTGCACATGGTATCTCTTCAAACCAGTGCCTGTGCTGACATGTAGATTTCACCTGACGTTTAGACTAGCTGTGGGATGAGGAGGCACACAGCTGCCTAGCTGAAGCAGGGCTCCTGTCATTTGCAGTCCTTGTCATCTCCAAATGGCAAACCAAACTCTTGTTGGCCTCAGATGTGAGAAGCCTGAGCTGAGGCTCAGGAATCAACACCTGGGAATTTGCATCCAGCCTGGATAAGGTTTGCTTAGCCCGATCTGTGTGACTGTGCTGAGCATGTGTGTGTTAAAGACAGAGACATGGGAACATGCACAGCTTTCAACTGCTCCATGGAATGAGTTTGCAGAATATAGTACTTAAGACTTCAGGCCTCAGTTGTTATGCAGCATTGTGTATTTATCAGGGTATTTCTCAGCTTTCTTCATACCATTGCACGGAGCCAAAACAATGCTGTACAGCCTGACTCTCGACCAGTAAAACCTCAGACTGTAATGCAAACCTTTTAGTAGAAGGTCTGAGCCTTGTTTGTGATACTATTGTTTGCTGTTACTGGCTCTTTATGAATGAAAAGCATCTGATCTGGACAAAAAGTGCAGCTACCTGTTCTTCCCCTTAGGGTTTTCTTAATGTCACTGTAGCAAATAATCTATCTCATAAATAGGCGATTTTACACTCTTATTTTGCTGCCACTGATGGGACAAATAATTTTATTTCTTATAATAATGAAAGCAGAATCCTGAGGAATAAAACAAACCTTGGTTATCAGAGATGAGCAGGCTGTACTGGGTACAGCCTGAATGCCTAGGAACAGAAGTGATTCCAACAGTGTAAAATATTTTTATGTGATAATGATAACAAGACCAAAATCATGCCAGTTGAATGCCCAGATTTGAACATATTAATTAAAATACACTACTTTAGTAATAATTGTCTGATTAAAGTGTAGGAAAAAATTTTTGACAAATGAAATATTTATCTATAGAGGAAGCCATATGTCAGTTTTCATAAAGGTAGCTTTGCTTCTCTGTGTGGTTGTTTTGACTATATCACAAGTCAAAAGTTTCTACATTACTTGAGTTAAGTTTTTAAAAGTAGATTCCATTTATATAGACAGAAACATATTTCATAATAAAACTGGTGTAACTGCACGTGCAGCTTTGGAGCTCTGGTCAACATAAAAGACCACTGGATGTTTCTGTTTTTCTTTCCTTCAGTATGGAACAGTCATGTTTCACACAAGAAAGGTCAACAGCAGGACTTTGAGTTTTCTTTTCTTTTGGTTCATGTGTTGTCTGAAGTACTTTTGATTTGTTTATCCTAGCAATAGAATAAATAAGGGTTTGTTCTATTTTTGGTATCTGAAAAGATGTTGAGATTTAGAAAAGGGGTTATGAACAGAAGAACTACCCTGTGAAATGCTACCCTTATACTGTCTAGTGTTTGTTCCCTGTGCTGTTTTTTTGCAAGTCATTGTTCTTTGGATTATATATAAACCCAGACTTTTTAATATTAATTAGTATAATCTATTCTTTTTTAAACCAACCTCTTATAAATGGGATTTTTCATGCAGAAATCCACTGAGATAAAGAGACATTTTCCTGATGTACAACAAATCAGATATTTTGCATATTCCTGATATAAAGGACAAAATTTTTACTTCGGAACAGTAGTGGCCTCAGTGACCTGTGGTAGGCTGAAAAGCCAACTCAGTTTGCTGTCAGTCACCAGTAAATGATCAGAAGTGGAAACTCTGCTCTCTTTAACATCAACCACTGATCTTTGCACAAGGTCAGGTGGGATGGCTCGTAGGGAGAGCTGCTGCAGGCCAGGAGAACATTCTGGAAACTGCGGTGAGCATTTGAGATCCTGAAAATAAGTGCACCAACTGGTGGCAACTGTTTGATAGCTCTGGCAAAGGATCCTCAGCACACCTCCCACTACCAGCTGAGGCAGTTGCACTTTAGGTGTTGAGATTTGGATGAGATGGATTGTGCCTGAAAGTGACTGTTCTCTCAGACCTTCAGTCCTCCTTCAGACCTCTACAACTGATCCAAGGAATCCAAATGCAGGAGACTCTTCATGAGACTGACCCTGCCAGGGCACCTGCTGTATAATTCTTTACATTCCTCTTACAGCAGTAATCTTAAAAAAACCATTTTGCTCCATATATTTTTCTGCTGAAATACTCCTGTACACCATTCCTTACTTTTTCCTGTTTAGCTAGATTTTAATTTCTGGAAGTGTGTTCTAAGTAGGGGTTTATTAGAACTCATGTGAAATCCAGTTCTTGGAACACAGAATGAAATCTTTGTAAAATATATATCCATGAATAGTCACAGTAAATTGAAAGAAGTTTCTTTTTCTTAAACTATACTTAAAACTCTTTCAGGATTCTTTCAGGGAAAAAGGGACTATGTCTTTTCTCTGATCTTCTCTTGCAGTCCTGTACTCCTTTCTTCTGGAAGCACCAGGGTTTTATTTTTCTAAAATCCAGGTTATTTTGTTCAAGAATCAAAACTGTGTCATTTTTAGTCAGAATTCTTTTTTTTTTTTTTTTTTTTATATATTTTGGATGAAAAATTGGAAACAAATCTCTGTGTACTTGGCTCAGATTTTCCTAAGTGATAATGAAAACCCTTGACAAAATTAATGGCAAAAGTTGCAATATTAATATTTACACTACACTAGTAGTTATGTCCCATCTTTAGAGGATAGTTAATACATAAAGTTATGCAGACAACTTCTTTTTTCATTGAACATTGTATAAAGCTAGAATAATGTCATTCATGTAATTTCATTGGATCTGCTGATTGAAACTGAGGATGTAATTCAACATAAAGAACAACAAAAATGGTCTTGAATATCTGATTCTCAAAGTACCATGGAATGTAAGGCAGATATCCCTAACTTTACTGTTTACTTTAAAATAAACTTGTCTAAATCAGATAAAGGCTTCCCTGTGGAAGATGCAGGTACTTTAGGTCCATTTTGTCTTTCAGGGCCATTGTATCATAGTCCTTCTCAAAAGCAGCTGAGTGAATGGTAGTTGTCTTGCCCTTTTCTGACCCATCAGTGTCTTTTTTGTCAGTTGGGGTATTACTCTATCTATGTTGCTTTTATTTGCAGTTCTCAGCAGAAATGGGGAATGGGGTACACAGTATTTTTTCTCCTGTATCATCCATGATAATATCAACCGTATGTTGTGCCCACTTTTCCGTCCATAGGTTATGAGAACATATGCAGATTATTCCCTAACTGCCTTATGCCAACACTTGTCTGAGGTATCTGTAAAGGATGCTGTGTCTTATGACAGTGTAGGGATACTCTGAATGCAATTAAAATTATTCTGAATGTTTTGGGATGTTTTAAACAGAACTTCATTTGCTGGTTAGAACTGCTTTTCAGGGCTCTCTTTGTGTCTTGACAATTACACAAAGTCAGAGTGTGGACAGATCAGAAGTCATTGTATTTAGCTGATGTTCAAGAATCCAGGGTGCATGAACTTTGGAGAAGTCTATCATTAAACTTAAAGTGAGAATTTAGTGTGTAATTAGGTCTATGTAGTAGATATATAAATGTAATCTTACTCCTGTGCTCTTGAGTGTACAATATGAGATGTGATACTAAGAACCAGGTATTTCTCTTATTTGGACTGTACTTTTATGAAAAGATGAAGAATTTAAACACATCTCATATAGAAAAGTTCTTCACTGAATGCTGGGTACCTTGTTCCCTTGCATTTCCTTTGAGGACCTCAGCCTTTGTGTTTACTTAATTAAAATGGAAAAATTATGGAACATTTACTTTTTCAAACATCGATACAAACATTCAAAAAGTTAATATGGTTATCAGGACCAGCCATAGGGCAAGCAGAACTAGATTTGGGACTGTGGACAAATGGATTAAAAAAAAAATCAAAGTCCCTTAATTTATGGATACAAGCTTGGAACAGTCAGTAACACTGCACAAATTAGGATGATATAATATATAATGGCTTGCAAGGAGAGTGATGGTGGTGTTGCATACTGCGTGCAGCAAATGGCTATGAACACTCACACTGAAGGCTGCTCTGCTCCAGGAGTTAGTGGGGTTTACACTGACAAAAGGCTGCATGGTTTTTAGATTAGAATGGCAGATTCACATCGTGGGAATCCCACGTGTAACCAAAGTGCTGCAGGTTGTGAACCTGCAAAAGTGACAGTTGTGTGGAAGGGGTGGGTCACGTAGAGCTGGAGATCCCTCCGTGGGTGCTCTGAACCTCAGACTGTGCACAGGAGCTCAATGCAGATGGGTTTCATGGAGGGCAGTTAAAAGTCAAGAGTAACTGGCAGATTTGTGTGAGTAACCTTTTGTAATGCCTCTTCAGGAAGGAGATCCTAATTGTTTCTCTTTGGAGCTCTTTTCTATCAAGGTTTGCCTTTGTGGGTGTTAGTACTGGCAAGGGTATTTCACTATTTATGGTATGCAGAATTCATTAGTGTTCATTGCTGTACTGTGCTTTTTAATCACCAGCAACATGTGTTAGAGGGTACAAATCTGCATTTGTTGTGCCTGTTGTTCTGAAGGGGGTTAGTGACTACCACACTTTTTAAATGAGCTGAAGCAACATCAGTGTAAAAGTGAGGAAATTCGACTTAGCTGATGGTGTGCCACACCCACAGACACATTCCTCTGACTACAAGAATGGGTTCACTGGGAGACCTTTGCTGCCCTTTTCAGTCTGCCTCATATTTGACTAATACTCACACCAGAGTTTGGGTTGGCAATGGGTCTGGGCTAAAAATGGAGAGGAATGGGAGTAGATCTCTAGGCAGCTTTGACCGTTTCCATCTGAAGAACCTCTTAGAGCCACTATTGTTCTCTAAACTGAGCAGAGTTATATCCTTTTGTGATTAAAAGAATTGTAGAAAAAAAGAATATTTTAGTGTTATATTTTTCTGTGAATGTTTGTAGCCTTTCCTTTGGCAGTAGCCTGACGTGAAAACACAGCCAATGCAGCAAATGTCTGCTTTAAGGTCTTTGTCATTTTGACAGAATCATAGAATAATTTAGGTTGGAAAGGATCTCTAAAAGTAAGCTAGCCCAACCTTCTGGTGAAAACAGGACTGGTTTTGAAGTAGACCAGATTGCTCAGGGTTTTCACCCAGGCAAACTTTAAGTATTTCCAAGGACGGAGATCCCACATTATCTCTGTGCCACCTTGACTAGTGCTTGACCACTCTCAGAGGGTGAATTTTTTCCTAATAGCTGATGAGAATTCCTGGGGTTGCAGCTTGTGTCTGCTGCCCCATGTCAAGTCATGTTTCTTCACATGCAGCCATCAGGTCGTGGTGTACAGCAACACCCAGCTGCTAACGTGGCCCAGGAGGCTGCTGCCCCGTGTTGCTGCAAAGGGAGACCTGCTGGTTCATGCTCAGCTTGTTGTCCACCAGGACACCCAGAGCCTTTCCTGGAAAGTTTAATTCTGTCTAAATTTCTGCATGCACTAGAAAAACATGGTGAGAGGAAAAGGTGGAATTTGAATCTCAATCTTAGGTGACTAAGTCTGTGAGCTAATTATGCAGGCACTGTCTCCAGGGTCTTCCTGAGCTGTCCTTTTCAAGAGCCTGACCACTACAAGGGAAGCTTGAGCAGAAATCATACTTAACTCTGACCATGAAGATAGGTGCCTAAAGCTGGTTGGATGATGACGCCAACTTCATGCCATGTGCCAATGAAACAGATTATCACAGTGTATTAAGAGTCTAGTTTTAAAGGTAGTGTGATCATGCGTTGGGTAAATCTGCAAGATTATAGAGAATCTAAGTTACAGCTTCAAATCAGAAATATTTTGGGGTTTATTTCTGGCAGACACGGAGTGTCTAGTAAAAGTGCACTGTAATACTATATTTATAAGCTTTGTTTTATAGGATCATTTTTTCCCTACTTTTGTTGGATTTGGGAGCAATATTTTTATATTTTCCATTAAGCATTTCAACTAAAACTATGCCTGGAAATTTGACAAATAAAATAAAGAGTATTAAAAAAAAATCTTCTTTTAAAGAAATCAAGGTAGATTGTATTTGGAAAAAAAAAGAAGTTTATACTGTAAAAGGCTCTAGGTATCAAAACACTATTTAGAGTCCAAAGTACACAGAAGAAAAGGTGTTTTAAATGAGTATTTAATGAATAATACGCTGCTGAAGCACTAGTTATTGCTGGCATTAGCTAGAGGGAAATGAAAACTAAGTGCTGAAAGCAGAAAGATACCTCTTACGAGTAGCAGTGTTTTGAGAAAAAGAAAGTTAAAATCTGAAACCTTGAGTGTAAAACAATATACAGCATCATGAGTCCTTACAGGCCTTTTCTACTTCAGTTAATGCCTGCACTTTTCAGAAAGTGGAGAGATGGGGAAATAAATGGTGTCTCATACCTGTCCAGCTATATGGTAAACATTCCAGAGCTGTCCCCCTGAAGGCTGAACGAGTATTCTACTCAACTTTGCCTCTTCATTTACAGCTCAGGGTGATGCTACTCCTGTGATTGTGTTTTTCTTTTTCTCACTAGTAGATTTCCTTTGGTAGTGTTTGGTCTTCAGTGTCCTTTTCTTTCACGCTGTTCCAGAGCTTCCTGTGGCTCAGAAGGGGACCTGATCAATATATGTAAGCATCTGGAGAGAGGGTACAAAGAGGACAGGTACAGGCACTTTCCAGTGCTCTGAGTCATGCCCAGGATGAGGCAGGACTGAGGAGCAGGATGTCCTCCTCTGCTCTATTGCACTGTTAAAAACTGGCACAAGCACCAGAGGCTGCAGATTGGAGTGAGTAGCAGAGACAGGGCAATGAATATCCTCTGCCAGGGCTGTGCCACTCATTAGGTATTTGCACATGGAGTGACTTAAGGAGAATATTCTTTTGGCTAACTGGGCAGACACAGAACCCGTTGAGAAGGACAGATCTCTGCCAGAAACATGAATACTCTTTTAAATTCCCAAAGACAGTATTGCTTTATCTCATCCTAAGAGCAAGAAATTCAAGTTTTATTATACTCCTGAGATATCTTAGGCTGATCCTGGCTGGTCCCAGCTGGATTAACTGATCACAAGCAGATTTATCCCAATTAACTTCAACCACTTCACTGTGACATATAATTTGAGGGTAGCCTGACCCCACTGTATTTCCTCTGTAATCAATGGAAAGAGAAAAATGGCTAAAATTGACTTCTGGAAATGATGTTATCTCTGTTGACTGAGTTAGACCCAAATTAGGCACCTTCATCATGTGTCTGAAGCTAAGGGGTAATAAATTGCTCCTCTGCAACTCCAGATATCAGGTTTGATGAAGACTACAGTCCTGCAGCCTTGGCATGTATCCAAGCCAGTTGCTGTGCCAGCGTTGAGCAGAGTTTAGTGTTTGGTGCACGGGCTGATCTGCTGCTGCAAAGTAGCAGAGTTCCATAACGGTCGTGTGACGAATTCCCAGCACCACAGGCAGGCTCACAGGGCGGGTTTGGACTTGTATATGTCTCCATCTTCTGAGTGCCTGCCATCTTCTAGAAATTCACAGTAGTTCCAAAGGAGAAGCACTTCCTGGAGCCACGTTTCTGCCCTTCACCTCCAATGGCTCTATTTCCTGAAGAATTTGCTACTTAGACATTTTGTACTGTATTTGTATTCAGAGCTTTTGCTGCACATCTGGCAGAATGAATATATTCACAGTTCCTTTTTGCATCAGTGGAACTCTGAGCAGAAAGTGCTTTTCAGGCTGGTTAGGAAAATCATCACTTCTGTTTGCTGTAGTGCTTTAGTGTGGGACATAAAACTCCTCTTCATCCAAGAGTGGTAATACCAGAGTAAACACATGATAAAGAAAAATCATTGGGGTGGAGTAAAACACAAGACAGAACAAATTACACCAACTGGTTTGAATCCAAGGACTGATTTCATGTATTAGTGTTGTTCTATTCATTTGTTAACACTCCAATGCAAAGGAATGTGGTTATCCACAAAGAAGTATGAAATCTTAATTTTTTTCTTTGTTTCCCAATCCCTCACTCCCTCAATATGAGTACTAGAAACTTGCAATACAAGGGTCATAATTCTTAAAGAAAGTCAAATGATAAATTTTAAATGCTAGTTCTGATGTGTACATCTTTTTTTCAGGAATATAACCTCCTGAGGAAAGGAAAATGTTACCAAAAGAAGAAACCATAATTATATTAATTCAGGAAAAAAAAGTTTTACCTTGTTTTACTGGCTTGTCCAATCCACTTATAGATTTATTTATTTTTTTTAAAATTGCACAGAATTTGACTGAAATGTGAGGGGGAAAGGTAATGGGCTTATCTTGAGTTTCCTCGCCACTCACAGAGGACTATTTATTTCTAAAAGGATTGCATCATTCTAAACTAAGGAAATTGTAAGCTTAATGCAGGAAATGAATGAAGCTCTAAAGCCTGGATAATCCAGAAGGTCAGGCTAGCTGATAAGAATGGTTCTTCATCAATCTATTAAAATAGATTATCAGTTTAGTGATCACCAGTGATCAAATCTAGTTTTGTTCTTTATCTTAAAAGGCAAATTTGCAACAACACAGTGATGATTTTGGCTAAAAGCTTAAGCTGCCTCTATAAGGAAAAGCAACTCTGAATTAACTCTTTGGTGTAGTTCCATTTTTCTCTGGAACTTCCTATCAAAGTATCGATGTCTTCAGCTCATGTAGAATTTCTAGATCTTTTCCACTGGTGGATATATCTTCTAATAATGCTGACTAGAGGGGAAAAAACATCAGCTTTTCTGCAAGGCAATCACCCAAATATTTCAGTTAGAACATGAATGTGCGAAGTGACACAGAAAGAGGACGTGATGCTAGCTTAATTTGCAGAGAACCAATAAATACCTTCTCTCCATCTGTAGCCCAGACATAACATTTAGAGATACAAAATCCTGTGGCAAGCAGAACTGATATCTGAAAATGCTGTGGTTAGATAACAGAAACAGTACACAGCTTAAGGGAATATGGTATCATATGAAGCAGGGTTGTATGCATTATTACTCCCCTGTAATTAAAATTCATGTGATAACATGGCAGTGAGACTTTTAGCAAGAAATTTAACAAATGCTGAAAGCATGAACACTGCATGGACAATGTGTCTCACCTAGATATCTGTAATATTTGGAGAAAATAATCCCTTCAAGTTGCATTAAATGAGTTACCAAAAATCTACAGGATGCTAATAATAATAAAACACCTCAACAGTGCACAAATTCCTGACAGCTATTAAGGTTACAAGAAGCTAATATAAATTCCAGAAGTGAAAGCCTGATAGGAATCTGTTTGAAGCTGTTTGATCACAATCCAGAAAAGATACAGGAAAAAAAGGCAGATGTTTGTACATACCATTTCATGTAAGATTCTCTGTTTTTTCAGCTGTTACATTTTCTGAGGCAAGAACACTGAATAATGGTTTCATAAAATTTGATTCTTAAACATTTTTGAGTTAAAATGCATAACAAGCTCCAGAGAGTATAAACATGTGTTTTCCTCCATTGAAATCTAAACATGGTAAGTTTTCTTCTGAATTTAATTTCTAATATATGCCTTTTTAAAAAAAAAGACTTTGGAGGACAGGTAACTGCCAAAATAACAATTGAAAAAAGAGAATAATAACGTATTTTCTGTCTATGAAGCAATTATCATACATTTTCCCAAAGAATGAAGTCAACATTAACTTTTTGAAAGGCTCGTATGGGTCACTGCATTGAAGGAAAACAAATTTTGGAATTCCTTCTTGTGTTGTCAGATGTTTGTGCATGTAATGACAGTGTTATGAACTGCCAGTAAATGCACAGCACCACTGCCAAATCACATGGGATTTAAACCTGCAATAATAACGTTTTCATAATTACAGAGGAACGTGTGGTAGCCTGTGGAAAGGAAGCTGAAGCTGGTGACACTGAATGATCTGTCTATACTTAACTGCAATGTTACCACACAGATTTCTCCTTCCTTTCTTTTCCCTTTATCTGCTACTTGCCAGTTTGTTTCTTCAGCTGTACTTACAGGTGGTGCCATTGTGCCCAGCTGATGGGCACATAACTCCTGCTCAGAAGCTGAAGTTTCATATTCAGTATCTCTCAGACAGTTTAATAGACTGATGAGCCTGATAAATCTGAGTATAGTATCAGAGATAAAAATGAGTCATCTTCATAAGACATAAGTGCTTGTACATAACTATACAAGATGATAAATGTCAACGTGTTAGATTTCAATGGATCAAAGGATTAAACTCTGTTACATATCATAGCTTTGGTTTTTGTGGGTTTTAGGAAAAATGTATCACAGTCATAACTTCTATACATCTATCATCTAATTAAAACAGAACCAGAAGCAACGAATTTATGCTCTACAAACTGGATTAGAACTTTTGTCCTTTAATCTCAGTGTCCCAAATAACAAATGTGCCAGATAAAAGAGACCAAAGCAACAGTTGCATTTATGTATCCCAGAAAATATTTCTACTTAGCTGAATTATTTGCTGAATTATACTTTCAGGATTCTTCATGTTATTGTAGTATGATTTGCTTGCTTTTTGACTGGTTACTGTTTAATCCCCCGGAAGATATTTGCTTCAGTTCCACGTCATATTTTTCCCTCTGAAAAGCAAAGGCAAAGATACTGTAAACACATTTATTTTTTTCTCAGATGTATGATTTTCCTTTTGTCCTAAAATTAGTTGTAAGTACTGAAAGATTTATAAGAGTGTGACTCTTGTAGGTCACACGTTATATTCCCAATATGCAAGCACCAAAAGTTCTTTGAGCTTTTTTCATTATACAAAGAACTCATTAGCACAAAAAAACCCCACCAAAACAACCAAACACAGACACTAGAAGAACAAAACTCAGACTCAGATGAACACTATCCTCTGCGTTAATCAGTCTTCTTCCTTTGGATGGTGTGAATGTGCCTGTTGAGGATCCATAGCTGCAAAACTGTTATCCTCCCAGTAAACAAACTGGGATGTTTAGCAGTCAGGCTTTAGTCATGGATGAAAAAAAACGTGTTAGTAAGAAACTTCTATTGGATTTCTGCTGTTCCTTTAGTCTTCTTGACAGGTAACTTTGTCTTTCATTGACATATTTGAAGTCCTGATAAAGGAATAACCACAGAAAAATGTTGAAGACAAAATGCGCCGTGATATCTTTTAAATCCTTAAGCAGATGCCTGGGCTAAAAATAAGAACACCCCTCTCCTTCCCAAACACTTTCAGGCAAGACAGTCCTTTCAGTCTGTTCTTGTGTGTTGCAAGAGAGTTAAAAAGTGAATTGCTATTTCATACAATCCTTTGAGTGAGCTGTAGATGATTTTTGTGGTTGTTCTCTCCTCTTCTCTGTCTTCCTCCATCTCCTCTGGACATATGTAAGTCATTATACTAATAAGTTATTTTAAAAATAAAATTTGCATGATAGAGGCTTTTTCTATGGTTTGTTAACTTACATTTTATGGTGATAGATGACTGCCATGTAAACTGGGATACCAGTATTTGGTTTTTCTGAGGTCTGTGGCTTGCTTTCCAGAGCGGTTAGCTTAAATACTTACAGGACACTGGACTTACTGCAGCTGCTTTTATTGTGCAGGGTGGTGATCCATGGAAGAAAAAATAAAAAGAGGATTAAATTTGTAGAGACTATTGGAAAACATACTGAATGACATCATTCTGTATTCACTGCTCAGAGTAGTTGTTGTAGAGGCAGGTGTTGCTTATGCGTGTGGGCATAAGTTTGATGATCTGGGTGCCCTGTGGTCAGACTTGTGCTCTGCTTCTCTGTGATTCACTGGCAAGGCTGCCTCAGGCTCTGCACACAGCATCTCCCAGTCCATCACAACAGACAGCTCGTCTGGCAAACAGAGGTGAAAAGCTCACAAAACCACAAAGTTTGCAAAGTTTGGGTTTTTTTCCCTTTAAAACAGAAGTGGATCTCAATATTTTAGGGACTTAATGTGATGAAGCCATAACAAGACCTCCCTTGGCTGGCAACTAAGTTAGGAAAAGAAACAAGATGAAAAGTGAAAAGAAAACCCAACTTTTACAAGAGTAGTTAGGCACTGGAACAGACTATCAAGGGTAGGAGGGAATTCTTTGTTGCTTGGAGTCTCTCTGAAAAGGGCTGCTTTAAAAGTGGTGTTTGCCGATGCCTGCGATGTTTACAACGTGTCTTGTGATGCTTGGTGGATTCTGTGTTGAACCAACTCCTCTGTTTATTTGAAATGCTCAGGTTTCATCTCACAAAGCAACATTTCTGGTAATGCTGAAGGCTTTGCATGGTGCAAGTGAAGCTGAATGCCCTCATACTAAAAGGGCAAATAAAGATACCCCGATGTTTTTTTAAAGTCTCAAGGGTTTTAAGTTAATCTCATATTTTCTAGGCTTAATTTATGATTCTTGAAACTTCGGAGTTGTCAGTACTGTAAGAAAAGTTTTTCTACAGTTCTCTGCCACCCGAAGGGAATGTGAGTGAGCCAAGAAACATGTAGTAGCACAGCAGCATCTTCAGCTTCTCCACAAAGTCTTTCTCCCTGAAGTCGCTTGACCACAGTATTTTTTTTTTTTCTTCTGGTCTTAAAATTCTTTTAAGAGCCCTATGTTACAATGGATAGTTCAGTGTAGTGTTCTGCTAGAAACTAATTGGAGCCTGTAATTAATACACACAAAATACAAACTTTTGCTAGTGCCTGTATATGTTTGAAACGTACATTTGCCCCTGTTTGTGTCTCACCACTGGGCATTGTCTAGTGTCTGTTACCTACCTTACTCCTAAAGCCTCAGCTGTCTTGATGCCAGGGTGTATGGTACTGATGTTTGGTCACGTTTTCCCTTGGAGCTTTAACATTCCAGCATGGATCTTGGTATCTCACTGAGTGCCGGGGAGCCTCCAGTGTCTCAGCAGCCACCCCCTGAAGGCAGCTGGGAACCTCCTGACATCTCCATTGCCTACTTGCTGCTCTGCTTCTGAAGCTCAAATGGGAGCCTGCTTGGATATAATTCAGATAAAATTTGCCGTGGACCTGCAAAGCTTGTTGAGAAGGGCATTGGTTTTATTCAAGTTTTCTTTTTTAAAAGTTATCCCTAACTCAAAGCAGGTTAAACAAATAGGCTGTCATTTATCTGTAACATCAGAAACAGCACAGTCAGAAGTGTTCATATAAGAAACAGATGAAGCAATATAAGAAAATAAATGTTTATCTTACTTCATTAGGATTAGATGAGAAAGGTCTCCCTTTCCCTCTCTGAATGGGGTTGTTTCTTCTCTTGTCAAGACTGTATGTGAGTTTCAGGCTTTATGCTTCCCACCTGTCTCCTGTGGTGGAATATTCTACAGTTTTTAATTCATTTTCTTCAATCAAATCTTCCAGGGTCCAGCCCATGTATTTTTTTCCCTCTGCAGTGAGTTCTGTTTTATCCTAGGGGTGACTGTCTGTCATCCCATTAAAGTGAAGGGGAAGAATAGAGAGATTATTTAGTTGTAAATATGTTTTTATACATACTGGAATTTACCCTCTGCTTTTAATTGGTTAGTAAACAGCAATTTGCTTCAATGAGGCACACAAATGTCTCCTTGCCCTTGATGACTGTTTGTAATTCTTCCCTAAGGAATGTATTGTTCTTGGGCCTTGCTCTATTACCAACTTTTACATTAAAACATACATGGAAAGCCAACAGACTTAACTGTCTACAACTTAGTGCTAGCTTTTGAGTGAGACCAGACACGATGCCACAGAAATCCTCTGGAATGAGAGTGGGTTTAGGGGTGACTAATTCACTATTTCTTCCTTTTAGGCATGCAGTAGTATTGTATAGAAGATATATTTCCCCTGAAAGTAGATTTGTGTGTGAGACTGTACTTCCTAATTAGGCAACTGGAAATGAAATTACTCTGGTCTGCAGTTTGTTTCATTTTGTGAGAACATACAGATGTGTAACCCATCTGTAAACAGGTGTTGGAAGGAAGTGACTGAAAATATTCCAAAATGTGTTTCTCTTTTAGCTATTCCTTTTATTTTATTTCAAAGCAATTTTTTTTCCCCCATATTATGGTTTTATAAATGTTTTGTGACCTCTCTCAGTGGCAGAAGCCCTAAAATAAAGTTTTATAATTTGCTAGAACCATTCTAAGGCATTCTGATGGAGTATTCACATTTTGTATTTAGGATAACTAAAAATATCCACAAAAAAGCTCCATATTCCAGTATCAAGTAGGTCAAGAATCCCAAGTTACAAAAAGATCTGGAATATCTAAATCAAAGGTCCTCAACTCTCTCTCCTCTCAAGCCCTGTTTTGCTCTTTCTCTCTTGCTTAACCTCTCAAGACTGTGAAGTACTTAGGAGTGTACTAGTAAGCTAATGCAGAGAAAATACTCTTGCATAACATGTGGAGTTTTGGGAGTCAGTTTCAGAGGAAGAAATACCTCTGAAAGGAAATACACTATCCTGTAAATCTTTTCCTGTATTGCCACTGAAGACAGCACTTAGACACGAGGACTGCTCTGGGTGACAGCCAGGAGGGCTTGTGTCTTGAAAGACAGAGGTGTCCCCGGCTTTAATCCCTACATCTATGGACCCTAAGATCATAACCAAAGGGGATAAACAGATCAGAGGATTTAGATATAAATTTTGGTGTCTTTTTTTCTCCATTAGTCTTTCTGTCTGCAGTTTAAATTAAAAGAACTGTAACTTCCTTTTCAATATTTCCTTCCTACTTTCCGATATAACTGTAATCACCACAGCATCATGCACCCCAGATACACTAATTTATATATGCAGCAGCTTCATTGGGTAATGAAATGTTATTTCCATTTTACAGGTGAAGAACTAAG
>NW_008625410.1:3654-30215 GCF_000691845.1 Merops nubicus | reverse complement strand
ATTCTATGATTCTGTGATTCTAAGATTTCTTTTCTCATTTGGTTCCTGCTCTTTTTGCTCTCCTGCAGCCTGGTTGTGTGAAGGTACAGACAGAATGTGCCTGCTGCTACCTTTTGGGTGTGTTTAGAGCAAACGTGCTCACGCAAAATATAAAAAGCACTGGGTGCAGAAGGGGAAGAGGCAGGAAGAAGTAGAACAGGAAGGAGGCTGAGAAGATGCAAAGTAAGCTTAGAGGGTCTCTAGATACCTGGTGCTAGGTGCTTCTTCCACCACTGGGAATTCGTTCAGTCAACAGATGCTAAAGCCATGCCATCAACATTACTGAGGGACAAGGCATGCTGTGTGAGGGACCACAAAACATCCTTTTGGGTCTCAAGTCAGACTTGATGGAAACCTTCAAACTTGTTTTCACTGACCTTTGTATCTGGGCCTCTATTCACTGAAGAGCACCAGTGGTGTTGGATTTGGAACGAAGGCTGCAGGATTGCTAATAAAGTACAGTTTGATACATTGGTGTGCCAGAATGGACCACACAGCTCTATCAGGACTAGCAGAGCTTCTCAAAGTGGCCCATGTGCTTGCCCAAGTGGTAGTAGCTCAGGGTTAACTATGGACCAGAAAGGCTGATCACAACTAAAAACCCTGCACCCTGGCTGGGCATAGCAACTGGTTCTAGCTGCTGTTGGTGAGTTAGGAGGTATTCGACCTTAAATCTCTTGCTTCTTATTCCCATTCCTTGCATCTGGGATTTGTCTTGTGTTTGTTGTCACGGGGTCAGCAGCTTTGCTGGTATTTCTGCCTGGGAAGGATGTAAAACCACCCCATCCTGCTGTGGGAACTTGGTCTCTGACATGCTGCTGAGACTATCAAAGGACTAGATGGGGTGACACAGCAGTGAAAATCCAAACAGACCTGACTGCTTCCTCCATAGTGCTCCCTTTCTGCTTCTAGTGGCTTCTCTCCTGCCCTGTGACACATGCCAGGCATGGACTGGATGTGTGACCTATCTGCTGTCTCAGCACATGGAGCAGGGACAAGCTGGGAATGTATCACCTTGCAGGGCACCACGCACAGTGATCCTTGTTCAGAGGCATCTTCCCAGACACAGCACTGTGGCCCTCCCTTGACACCTGGTTTGGATCAGCAGTCCGCATAAGGACCAGCAGCAGGATCTGGGTGGCACCACAAAGAGCACTTCACATTCCTGTCCATGGGCTCTGAGGTGTACGGACTCCTTGGGACTGGAGCATAGGGAAGGGGCTGCAAATGGTGCAAAGTGATGCACTGCAGTCAAAAATGAAGAGATTTCTAGACTTTCTAAGAAGGCAGGCCATGCTTAAAGAGTGCCTGGGATAAGGGGTCCCTGGCTTCGGTGAGATCAGCATATTGTTAAAACAGAGATGATAGATGCAGACTCCAGAGCTTGCTAACAAAGTTGGAAGCACAGGAGCAGTCAGAGTCCTCGGCACCCTGCAGGGCCTATGTTGCACTTTCACCAGTAGGTCTCAAGGCCCTTCAGGATGATTCTCAGTTTCCTCACAAATGGGGAAACTGAGGCATGCACAGTGTCAACTCACAGCCACCCAGCAGGCTGGTGAGCACAAGGGGAGGCAGCAGCAGGCTGCTACACTTAAGCTTCTATTAGGAGATATGGTAGCAAAAATAGGCCAACCTAATCTGTCCCATCCTAAAGGCAAAGCACCCCCTTGGGCTTTACTCCTGCATCTGGCACTACAGATTAAAACAGAACCTCGTTGCTCACTGCATCCCAGCACAGAAAAGAAGGGAAGATCAGAGGTAAAGCAAGTCTTTCAGAGCAGAAAAGGACGAATCACAGGTAGCTTGGTTAGTAAAGAATGGGTCCAGAGCACGGTTCCCCAGTGCTCTCGCTTTGACAAAAGCCAGTGGTTCCTGTGCTCCACTGGGACAGGTATTACCCTGAAATGGGTTGTGTACTTCCAGTGCTATCAGTACCACATGCTGGGCTTTGCTGGGCTGATTAGGTAACGTACCACTCTTGAACTCAAGCAGCAAAAGAGTTTTGTTGAAAGAAAAAAGATGGACATTTTTCAAAGGAAGTTATTTGTAAAATGTCTAAGCAGACTGTGGAACTTATCATTATGTCAACAAACTTAGCAGAATTAAAAATCACAAAGTCATTTTATTGATAAGTGCATTAACTGCAATTAGCAGAACAACTTCAATTACTAACAAGCACAAACAGCCTCCACTTCAGGGTACTGCAGACAAGCTCATGTAGACTTGGAATGAACAGTATTTATTTTCTTGCAGAAGTGACTGAGAAGTTATAAAATTATTTCATCCCAAACTAGGGCAAAAGCTCAAAATTTCAAATATATATAAGTACCTGAACAACTCATTCAGACTGTCTTAATGGAAAAATCTGAGTTGAGGCACCCTCAAACATTAGTTCTTTAATATTGGTCATAATTATGTTTATGTGCTGAAGTGTATCAGCATAAGGGTGCCTTCCCTTCAAATGCTGGAGATCTTTGATGGGACTGTAACATAAAAGATGTTCCACGGACTGGACTTAGCTCAAGAAAAAAAATTTACTTCAGTATATTCCTTGGCAAATCAACTTAGGAAAGGATGTCCAAACTCAACTTAGACCCTGACATTTAGGTTGCCTGGAGTATGGTTGCTCTCCTTAGCTTGAGTTGAGTACAACAAATATCTGTTTACATCAGAGCTAGCTGTCTGGAGCCTGTTACACTTCACACAGCTAGGCCACTCCAAAAGTCAGTGTATCCAACCTACCTAGGTGAGCTGCACCCTCCAACTGTCTATTTCTCCCCACTGATGTGAAAGGGGCTCCACTACCTGTCCATAGGCAGATGTCACTTTTGTGTCTAAAGTTAGGTGCAGTGTCTCTCCTCTGGCCCTGTTCTAGCACACAGTGCTTGGCTATGGTTTGTCCACCACCAGCTGAAGATCTTGAAGGACAAACAATATATTTCAAATCAACAACTCTTTTTAAATGCAAAATCCAACTTTCTAATTCCAAAGGTATTTCAATAACCATTTGAAAATGTCCTGCCCCACCTTCATCAGAAGCTGCCACCACCCAGTCTCTGCCACTGGCCCACTCCTTCGCTCCTGTATCCTTCTCCAGGTGACTTCTCCTCACTTCCCCATCCATGGGTTCCTGCAATTGTCCTCTCCCCAGACTTAACCATTATTTGGGCACACACTCTTCATTCTGCCCCTCTTGGGTGTTACCATGTCTTGCTACCCAGCTTGGTACTTGAACCCAGCTAGCACTAGCATCTCCCAGTCGTGGGGTACTGGGCATGCTGGGTGACCTCTCTGCCTCACTGTGTCAGTACCTTGCCTTGTGTGGCACTGGGGTCTGCTACCCTTCCCTTACAGAAATATGGGCACACAAATATGGTACTCGAGGGCAAAACATGGCATTAGAACGTGAAAACCACCAAGGAGAACTCAAGAGGTATTTTTGCCACTGCCTCCTGCAGAGCAGGGTTAGGCATGTCAAATTTGAGCTGTTTCAAATCTGTTTTCTTGGAATGTTGCTTTTCAGACAACTCTATACTCTGGCTGTAAACCAGTGGCAACAGATCTGGAGAGATGACTGAGTACATGCTCCTGCAGAGCACAGTGGTGCCAGGAGTCCCTCCGTCTTGCGGAGCCTATTTTGGTTTCCATCTGATGGCGAGAGCGCCACTTGATATTTTTCAGTAAAAGATGCTTAGAGGTAAACTAGACTTTCCTGACAGCACACTTGCCTTCCTCCCCCGTGCTCCCTCTTACCCCTGCCTAACCTGGTGAACTGGATACCTTCCCAAGATACACCTCAACCTTAAAAGTGCCGTCCTGATGACATGGTCTAATTCACATCTCCCTTCAGCTCCTCCCCGTACAGTGCCACAAACTCTCACTGACTCCCAGGAGGATGAGCATCACATGCTGGCTTGAGCAGGAAGGCAGGCTGTGTGCCACTGGCAGCAGCTGGGCAGATGTTTCTCTGCAGAGGATGAGCTGGCAGCAGAGCTGGAGGCAGCTGCTGCCCTGGCTGCAGGCTCATTCGGTCCCTGTGGAAAGCCTATTCACTCAATTAGTCATGTTCCTCTTGTTTGTGTGGGGAGGACCACACACTTTCAGTATGTTTTTGGTGCCCTTGACTGGGAGAAGATGGTAGGTTTCCATTGATGTAGGAACCAACTGACTCAAACTTAAATAGGGAGATCAAGGGGAGCAAAATCATGCTGCTCCACAGCATCCACGTCTCCTCCCACCAGGGACTGGTGAGAGTCCTGCTTTGCCCTCATCCTTGGGGACTCTTGTCCCCTGCACCCAAACCTGCCCAAGGACAGGACTGAGGCCCTGCACAGGAGTTGGACTCTGGACACTCAAACATATAAGGGCAATTTTTTGTCTCGTAGCCTCAGTATTAACTTGCTCAACTGAAGTGAAAAGAAATTGGGTCATATTTTGAGGAGAATAGGCTATGTGTGTAAATAATGGCTCTCAAAATTCCATTTATTTTTTCAACTTTCACTGTATTTGATCTGTGATAGCCCAGCACCCAGACTGACCTTTAAAGCAAACAAGTAGATGTGCTTTTTCACCCAACACATAATTAAATTGTGGGACTCAGTGACATGAAATGTTGTGGAGGCCAGAAGTTTAGATAAGTTCATAGAGGACAGACCTACCAAGAGCTCCTGAAAGTAACATTCTGGATGTTACTTCCAGGCTAGGAAGACCTCAGACTGTCAACTGTGAGAAGATTTATCTCTTGCCTTGGACTCTTCGTATGGGCCAGATTGAGCCTGGACTGATCTGGGTGGACTTTTGCTCTGTGTGCAAAAGGCAGTTCTCCCCTTAGTGCACGGTCTCCATGCCACAAACATTAAGCCTTTTCCTCCAGTGCACATTGTGCTGTAGAGCCGCACTTCAAGATCAGATGTTTGATTGTTCTGGAGGGGTATTTGTTTGCTTGGGTTTTGGTTGGTTTTGTTTTGAAGAGTGATGCGGGCAAATAAAAAGAGGTGCAGGTTGGACTCTTGCATTATTCATCAGAATTAGGCAATCCCAAACAAAAGCTAGGTTGGCATTTGTGGGATTTTCATGTGTTACTCGTTTCTCAAGGAGATCTGTTCCAACAGCACTAATTGGTAGCCTCAACCTCAGGAGCCCATGTCTTTGTCTCTGACTTTCCCAGGGTACAACGACGCAGGAGTAACTTGGGGCTGCTGCAGCCACCATCCAGTGTGCACCTTCCTGCCCCAGGGCCTCAACGGGGGACGCAGGGATAATGAGGCAGATAACCTGTGTCAGGTTGCAAGAAAAACGAGAGGAAGGTGAGATGGATGAGTGAAATATGATAGGAAATGCCTTACACTATGTTGGATTTTCTCTTCGTATACTGTGATGCAGAGCAAGACTTGCAGGGATGTAGAGTGGAGGGTGGTAGCCCCATGGAGCCAGTGGAGATGTGCTCAGCTACTCCTGTGGTGTTGATGTGTGATGCACTCTGGCGTTGACTCATTCTCATTCTACTTTGGTGGATCCCCTTTGTTGTCAGGGCAGTAACATCAGCACAAACCAAAGAATCACAAAGTAGTAATTTTGGGAGCAGGGGAGCAGCATTTCCACTAGAATTGGCCTCTGTTTGCCATAGTCTCTGCTGTGAAGAGCAAATAAGGCTATGGCATGAACTGAACTTTTAAACCTAAGCTGTTCAAGTGGGTTTGAAATTAGGACCCTCTTTACTTAATTAAAAATGAAAGGCTTTTTACAGCATTAAGCTACCCTTTGATACAGCAAAAATTTTAAGAAGGGAGACAAACCAGAATCTTAGCTCAGGTTTGGAGGTGTAATTGTTTCACCTCAGTGGAGCACAAGCTGTTTACAGAGTTGTTGTTTAATATAGGAACAAAGCACCCTCAGATAAAGCAAGAAAACCCCATTTACCTGTGGGGAGAACTGGTAACAGGATGCCTGAGTTCAAAATCCTTCAGCAGGGCATGCCAATATGAATTATTTTGTGCTGCTTTCTGTTGATTTAAAATGAGATGACACAGAGACAGATTAGCTAAAACCACAGACATTATAAATTGCAATTTGGCCTCAAAAGCTGAAGTGCTTTGATCTGTGACTTGGGGCCAAACTGAAGAGCATTTGAAAGAGGGGGGAAAACGTCCAAGGCAAAAAGAGCTTGGACATAATCAACATTTTCTCAAATTACATTAGCTGACCTGAATACGTCTTCACCATTATTTTCATCAGAGTTTAACCATGTCCACCAGGAAAGGTGCATAGCAGCATACACACCTGGAATTTCTAAGACAAAACACGACAGTCTCTAGTATGTTCATTAATCACAGCCCTAGAAAGCATTTCTTCTGTGATGCCCAGTTTGAGGCTCACATTTGGTCTGGCCTTTCTGTGAGAAGTGTGGTAAAAGATTTTGGAGCTGATACACAAGCAATTGGTTTGATTTTTTTTTTTTTTTTAAATAGTATCAGAAAATCTAGGCTTTTGCAGCTTTGAAAGTCCTTGGGGGTTAAGAATAGGTTTAAAGCTAGGTATGTAAGTCAGTGTATGCTGAAGCAAGAGCAAAACTGTTCTGCTCCTCAGGGAAAAAGATGTCCATCTCTCCCTCCCTCCCTCTGTAAAGTTTTCTGCTCCAGCCATCCCTCCTCACTCTACCTGGCAGGTCATGGGGCAAAAACCTGGCCCATTTTCTCAGCAAGGTGAGCTCGTCTCACTGGTCTTTATGCAGTCTGGCAGGCTTCTGCAATCTCTTGCAACATTTATCATTTAAAATAACGTTTTATTTTCACCATGTGAGTAGACTTCCTTTGTGCTCCAAATCTCCTTGATACGTATTTCACAACTCCTGCTCCTGCCAGTATGAAAGGGGGGAGGTTTCCAGCTAGGGAGGGAGCCTAGCCACCCCCACAAGCCATGCTGAAGCATGGAGGTGGCCCCTGAATGGCTAGAAGTGTCCCCAGGCCTCAGTTCAGGTGCTGGAGCAGGGGCCACGCTGGATGACAACCTGCATCTTTCCTGCACATCTGTGCTACATCCCAGTGTCGGAAGGCATCCAGTGGAGGCTCTCAGGAGCATGGCAAAGAAGAAATGACAGGTTTGTTTCACCAGGAGTTGGGCACAGGTAGTTTCAGGTCAGAGGATTTTCCTACTTCCCAATGCATAAACAAAACACACCTCTAGTCCTTCTCCCATTGGCTTCATTATTGCCTAGCAAGCTGTGTGAAGAACCCCTCCAGATCCACCCATGCTCCTCTTTCCCTTGCTGAATGTGCAGTCATACCTGTATTTGTTTGTAATGCTTTTCAGAAGCTTACCTGCACAGTGTTTTAAACACTAACTTTCATCCCAAGAAATGTCCTTCCACATGAGAAGGGAGTCCTGCACTTGCTGGGATTATCCCAGGCTGGAGGTAGGAGGCTTTTGACTAACGTCTCTGGTGGTGGCATTTGGTGATCCAACGGTTTCATCCTGCGTGTCCGTGACACTGACTGACTCGCTGCAGACCGTAACTCACTTGGCTGTTCTGCCTCAGACTGCCTTTGGCAAAAAATCCACACTCCCTGGATAATTGCACTGTTTAATGAGATAGTGACCTCTGTCTTGCTCTTCTTTTTTTCAGTTACTCCTACGGAAGACAGACCCATCACCAGCACAGGACAAGTAGGACTTAATGCAGTGTTTGCACAGACCTGTAGTATGAAAGGCTGCTAGGAAAGTGTTTGGGTGGGACACTAAAGACAACTTACTTTCAAAAACGCTCAATTTTGAGAGAATGATAACTCAGGTTTAGATACTGATTCAACATACTACTGAACCAAATGCCATTCTTTTGTGTGCAACTCCACTCTTACCACTCACGTGCTTAAAATTAAGCATATGCTTAAATACTTTGCCAGATGAGGTCTTCAGAGCTCCATTAGCGCTGTATGTTTCTGCTCTAAATTCACTGTAATTGTTTCTCATTGAATAGATGTTCACTGAGTAAGATATAAAAAGAGCATGGGAACAAAGGGACCCTCAATCTGAGACTTTGATCCACATATTATTCAAATACATAATGACTGCTTTGATTTATGGATTTATAATTCTATTGAGGCATTCCGGAGATTACCCAAAACATTCCAGCTCCAGTAGATGCTGGAGGGTGTTACCAGAGCCCCTGCCTGGAATTAGAGGGATAAAATTTAGTTGCCTGTTTGCTGCCGAGATTACATCACAGATTGCAGGATAAGAGCAAGCTGCATGGCAATGCACTCACTTACATTTGGTGCTAATTGCAAAGGGGTTTTTTGCCCTGTCACCTAAGAAAAGCATCTGAAAGTACAGACTCTCTTCTGCCCGCAATACAGAGAGTTTTGGCAGTATAACAAGACAGCAGACTACATAGTGGGTGTGTTGAAAGAAGGAGCAGATGGTAGATTGCTAGCACAAGGATTTAGCCATGCATTTAGAAAACAGATTATTTTGGAAGATGAGAAACTATGAAGTATGATTAGCCCCCTCCCCTCTACACCCACTTCCCTCCCCAAACATATCCCCACAAAATGTTAGTTTGGCCATGTACCATAGAAGTGACTCAGCTCCAATACTCGGTAAGACTTTTGCAAGAATTCAAACAGGTGACATCTGTGAAGTAAAGAATGCCCTGACTTTCATTTGCTTCAATACCAGTTTGGACTTTTAAATTCATTTCACCTTACACAGCAGACCCTGTTGCTAAGAGAGAGGATTACTAGTGGAGGGACCTGGACTGCAAGAGGGACTGTTTCCAAATGATGGGCACTCATCACCCAGCTCAGGACCTGCTCTTACTGTTGTCTGCTCCCCCCCCTGCCACCACTCTTGTGGGCAGAGGTGTTCCTCAGCCAGTGGGAACTCAGATCTAGGATGAGGACTTACCTTCATATCCCCTTGGCTGTAAAATTTCCTTTCTCCCACTCATTACATATTGGTTATGTTGAGAGATTTAGGTGTGGGATAGAGTGTGATGGCTCCACTCTGAGAACAAGCAGGAAGAATAAAAGTTCATTAAGTGCTGAATCTCTTCATGTGATCTGTATACTCTGGCTTCTGGGAGAGAAATGGCAACATCAGAAATGGGGGAAACCTGTACCGCAGGGAGCCTCCTAGTTACATAAGGAGTCTTCTCTTTCTTTAAAGGTGGTCTTGTCATGGGGAGAGGATAGATGATGGGCTTTCTACTGTGAATGGTGAAAGTGAAACCCCTGACAATGACAGAGATCAGCCTGGGGAAGGACTCTGTTAATGTTTATCTCCACTTGGCCACAGTGACAAAAGAGGATTTAAGAAGATGGTAAGAGGGGATGTAGAAGGATATCTGGGAAGCCCTTCAGTGTGAGACAAGGAGCAGGAGTTGGACAGGAAATTTGAGAGCTTTTTTGGTATGGTGCTAGGAAGTCACTCTTGTTACCCACTTCTCTGCTTGATAGCCGCATGTCCTCAGTGGCTGCCATCATCAGCACAACAACAGGGATCCAACAGGAACACCAGCACGAGAGTCTCATGTCCTCAGGCCCCGTGTCATCTTGAAATTAGGTAATGGCAAACCACAGAGACAATACAGATCCTGGACAAAGAGTTTCATTTTGGTCCTTTCCAGTTCATCCTCTCAGGATCTCAAATTCTTGGGACACAAGGGTAAGATACACCTGGAGATCTAGATCCCTTTGGATGCTTCAATTCTTGTCATCCTAAATAAGAGGTCTAAAATAAATCAGGTGCATCAGATTCTGAAGGTGCCTGCTTGTTCCAACAACTACATAAAGAGCCTAGAATAATCAGCTCAGATATAGATTAACACTCTGAAGATATTTAAGCTTGGTGAGATAAAAGCCACCCAAAGGTCCTGGTTAACTACAAGAAATGTTCTGTTAGAAAAATCAGCCACTTGCAAACTAAAAAAATAAATACAGTGTATTACCTATTTATGAGAATATTATTGAACATAGCTGCCATTTATTAGTACACCATGATGTAAGGTCCTTAGGAAGAAGAGGAGGCTGTACTTATCACTGAGAGGAGATTCTCTTTGGAGATGAAAATGTCCACTTCATCATGAAATGGCACTGGGGTTATTGTGTTGTTTCTCAAGACACACCGTCAGATTCTTTCATATCATTTCACAACTTGAATTCTTCAGTGCAGTGACACTGCATGTGGCCACTCCTTGCAGTGACCACTTGCCTGGAGATGATGGAACTGAGAAGGCAGCCAGGAATTTTCTGGTCATGAAAGCAGCTATGTCTCAGCAAGTACCAGTAGCTGAGTATTCAGATCTCATTTTTGAGCCAGGAGTGGAATATAGGAAACTAAATCTTGTATCATGCATCAACCATTACCTCAGCATTTCAGAGCGGAGGCACGTCCCCCCAGAAACTGCTTGTTTTCTATTCATGCTAAGGCTGTGTCCTTTTTGCTATCCAGAATCCCACCAGAGGTTTCTCATGGTTTTAGACAGACTGGTAAGTCTGGATGGTCTTGATCTCACAGCAAAGTCAGGTGCCCATAACCAGGAAGGAATTGGTTCTTCGTGGACAGGACTGATCTCATGGTGGAACTCACAAGGTAACACATCTTCTTTTGTGGAGTGTGGACTACAGGTATGCCTAAGATATTGTAGATATTGGAAGAACAGAATTTATCTTGCATCTGTGTCATCTGTGGTTGAAAGCTGGTGGAGAACTCTCAGATCCTTGATTTAGAGATAGTCAGCACTGCTTTAGAAGAAGCTGGGCTGATCTTGCTTTGAAGGAGTCAATAAAGTCTTTTTTGCTCAAGAAGTCACTCTTGAACGCTGGTAATCCTGGTCATTCTTAGACATGGCATTTTCTTTTTGGATCAGATTGTGGAGAGGCAGCTCTCAGGGGAGCCAAGTGCCTTTGCTCTCCTTCACCCTCCTCAGTCTCTCTATAGCCCTGTGTAAAATGCAGAGCTGGATTAGAAATCTCCTTCTGGGGACTTGTTCTCACAAGGGACATACTGCCATTAGGCTGACTTCTGGTTGCAAACCTTCCAAATGACCTTTTTGGTTTTCCTTTTTTTTACCTCTGGAAATGCTGATCTGACACGAAGAAAACATACTTTGGGAATGGGACGATTTTGACAATACTCTGACAGAAACCAGGCAAGTTTCCAGTGCAGCCCCACTTGCCAGGTAGGTTTCTAAACCCTCCTAGTTTCTTGTTGGCTCACGCACAGCACCCCTGGCAGGCTGCCCTGCTGAATCCCAGGCACAAGATTTGTGGGTACAGCAAGTTCCCAGAGCATCCCTCCACTGCATCGAAAGAGCCCAGCAAAGGTGACCAATCTCAAGGCTGCTGTGCTAAGAAAGCCATCCTCCCTGAGCTTTCCCTCTGGGAGCCTTGGGAATGCTTGTAAAGGGTTGACACATTAAATACCATTTTAAAGTTTTCTCAGATGACTTCTGGAAATTTTCCATTTCAAAGTTTTATTTGCTTTTGGAATAAACTTTGGGGTTTTTTTTCGGTCCCATCTGTGAAACTGAGATGTAAGATCCATCTGTTCAAACTACCGATTACCTCTGACTCCACCAACAGAGAGTTGTTGCTGCACTGCCTGCAAATGCTTCTGGGAGTAGATGTGACCTCTCCTCAGCAGCTCCATTCTTTCTCCCTGGGAGATCTCCACAAATGATCTCACTCTGCACATGTCCTCCCAAAGGGCTCTCAACTGTGGGGCACCACAAGGTGTTAATCCTGTCAATATGTCTTGTTCCTCATGCCTATGAGGAAAGGCTACTCAGAAAGATGCAGCTCTCTTTTCTTTATATCAGGCCTACAGTGGTCAGAGGCACATCACTGTTTCTGCTGTCTTGGAGGACACAGGTCACGGGACTGGTGCACCACCAAGGATAACCATGCAGGTGAGATGAGGGTACTTTTGGCACCATGGAAACACAGTGGAAGCCATGCCAACTCTTTGGACTACAGGATTACATATCCCACAATTCAAAGAAAGTCTTCAATTCAGAATTGATTTTAGACTCTCTGCTTGTTCTGTGGTGGTTTGATTACAGGAGTGGCACAGACAGCTTTGCAGAACCTGGTGTGAAAAGGGGCAACCCATCTTCTCCATCCTTTTCTCACCTGGCGATCAGATGGCTGCAATGCCCCAGTGTTTGGTGGATGTTGGGGTCACAGCCCTGCAAGAGCCTGGCTCTGCTGCTCAGCAGTGTCTCACTAACAAAGTACATGAAACTCGCTGTTTCCCAAAGGGAATTGAAATTAAACATTTAATTTCGTTTAAAAGTATTTAATTTTTTTTAAAATGATGTTTTTTAAGCCAGTCTTGAGGTTTTTTTTTTGTGTGTCGAGGGAGGGGTGGATCTGGAGGATTTCATTTGCTGCAGTGCCAAGCACGGCCAGGGAGCAGTCTGGAGCCCCTCACAGCTACAGGGCTGGGCTGGCAGCTGATCGAAAGCACTTGGTTCACTCTTTAAAGAAAGACTTGAAAGGCTCCAGCATGGGGGAAGAAAAACACAAGAGCAGTGGTATGAGGAGCTGGCTGAAGGGGCAGAGACAGGCAGCAAGCTGGGCTTTAGCAGCTGAAGCCTATTAAATAGGCAGACCAATCAATAGCCCTTTTAATGAGAGGGAAAGATCAATCTTTTCTCTCTCCCTGCATGGTTTGCTGCTATCCCCGCTCCCTTGTATGCATCTCTGTGGAAGAGCTGGACTGTAGGAGGCTGAATTTGGCTGAGAAAATGTGCCCTGGAGCAGGATCCTTCTTGTGTGTACTGGCTGTGGCAGAGGTCCCCACTCCATCCCAGTCCAGCCAGTTGATACTCACCTGCCCCTGGCACAGGACTTGGCTGCTGTGCTATGGCCATGTTGCTCAGGGCATGGAGGTGGGAAGTTAGCAACACTCATACTGGTATAACTTGTTAAAAAGTCATACTGTTAAGCAGCAGGGTCAGGTGCAACACCTGGTTTTGATCAGAATCAAGTGAGAGATGTCCTTGTGATTTACACCTGCAGCTGAAGAGGTCACTGTCCTGTTTTGCACAGTGAGCAATGCTGGAAGCTTCACAAGATAGGTCCAGAACCTCTTCAGTAAGCAGATGTGGTATCTCCTAATTGGAGATCAGCTTCAGCCCTGCTGTGTTGTTTCAGAAATGTTCCTATCAGCATTTTGAAAGGATCCTGCACTTGTCCACAGACAACCAAAAGGC
The DNA here is from genome assembly GCF_000691845.1 of Merops nubicus. Classification (NCBI taxonomy): domain Eukaryota; kingdom Metazoa; phylum Chordata; class Aves; order Coraciiformes; family Meropidae; genus Merops; species Merops nubicus. The sequence goes on along the minus strand of NW_008625410.1, from coordinate 16,963 downwards.
TCATAATCTCAAGAGGCTGGTCTTCAGCAGTGGCCCTTCCTCTGGCAACTTAATTTGGAAAGCTCCCAGGTGCAGGCCAGTATGCCTGCCTGCTTTCATAGCCCCCCAGAAACGTGCAGTGATCTAGACATGATTTTTATGCAGTCATGAAAATAGTCCACTCAGTCAGACAGGCACAGCTTTGTATTGTTAGAAGCTGGTTCCACTGGGGAATTTTTGAATTCAGATTGCCCAACTCTAGCTCGGCAGGGCTGGGTGCCAAGGTATTTGGGCACAAAATGGTCAAGTGAGGTTTCATTCTTTTTTTGAAGGCAGACAATATTTTTATGCCCTGTCATGGCTGGGTAATCAAAACAGCAATTAGGTTGCATCAGCAGATGTGCTTGCTTTTAGTGACTGTCGGTCTCAACAGTGCACAAGCTATGTTCTGTTTGGTACAAAGATCTTTTCATTTCCAAATAAAACTTGGACCTTTAAAGTGCTTCGTCAACCATCTGAAAAGCTTAGCCGGGCTGGCATTTGCTTTTAGCACTCTCAGCCCAGAAAACTGCAGATGTTTATCTTTAGCACTCCCAGAAGGTGAGCAGAAAATGGAGACCTGGCATCTGGTCAGTGAACAGAACACAGCTTGTGCCGTCACTCGCAGTCCTGCACAGGAACAACAGAGCAGATTTTGTTTTCATGTCAGCACAAAACCAGCCCAGCTTCCCAGGTCTGCAAGGCCACTGGGAGCTGTGACCTGCACAGCTTCATACTGTTACTCTCTCCCCTGGTGTGGTCTGGCCCAAAGTTAGGAGGCTGTCCTGAGAGTCACGTAACATCCCTCTGTGACTGAAGGCAGTGATGGTGCTGCAGGAGGAGTAATCTGCCAGAAGCTTCCCAAGTTAGCAGAAAAAAACGGTGACTCACGTGGTTCTGAGCACCTTAAACAGAACCAACAAACCATCTGCTGAGGGGTCCTGCCACTGTAGGAGTCCAGAGAAGACAACCCACAGAAACATGGCACTTTACTTGTAAACAACCAAAACTAGGTGGCAAGAATCCTACCCTCTACCTATACGTAGCATCTGCACCCACAATTCCCCAAACATCTGCTGGCTGTGCTAGATTAATGGTTGGACTCAATGATGTTAAAGGTCTTTTCCAACTTAAATGATTCTATGGTTCTATGACTACCAAATCCACCAAGCAGCGATGAAACTTGCTGGTACCTTTCACTTCAGAAAGTCAGGTCTCAGTCATGCCTCAAACGTGACAGGAATTTTTGCAGGTTGAAGCAGCTAGGGGAGTAGGTACGATAATACGTATGAATTTCACCCAAATTAGCCAAGATGCAGCAAGGTAAAGATCTAGGACAGATATTTGTCTCCTTCTGGCTCAGGTTATCATGATCACAGCCACGTGCCTATCCTGGTACCATAGGAGAGCAGGAACACTTACCTATTGGCATGGGCACCTTGGTTTACAACACACCACCTTGGAAACATGCTGCAAGGACACAGTGCAGGGAGGCTCAGGTTCTGAAAAGGACATAAAAAAGAAAAAAAATGGGGCTCCATTTTCATTAGAGCTTCTTTGGTATTAGAAGAATATGAACAGAGTTTAACAGGCTGTTACACTGTTACATAGGGTAAGAGCACAACCTGGTCATCTTCAGGTTGGCTGTAGGCTGCCTGCAAGAAAAATAGTTCCACCTCTCCATGTTAGGTCATTTCTAATAATGTTTGAAGTTAAGATAAGCCCCTTATTTTTCCATATTGCTCTTACTTCTGTTATATTAATTTCACTCTTTTTCCCTTTCTCTCCTTCCTCAGGTCTGCACATGTGTATTTGTGCTGAGGATGGTCAGCTTGTACGAAGTACATCATTCACTAGATGCTGCTGGAACTGGCTCAAAAATTAATTCCACATCTAGGGTCTGCAACAAGGCAAGTGAATGTCACCTGAAAGTCTTACTGATTTCAGAAGAATGCTAGATAATTTGTGCATGTAAGAAAAGAAGAGACAAATAAAAAAAAAAAAGAGAGAGAGAGAGAAGCAAATTCTGAGCCTTCCAGCTCTTCCAGCTTTGGCCCTGGCCCATGGGTCTAGTCAATGCATGCTGCAACGGCCAAAGCACCAGCTTCATGGGGAACATGGGATAAGCTGAAGAAAAGGTTCATGACTGCTGAGAGGACAAGAACTTTTCCACACAAAGTTATGATGGCCCTGAGCTAGGGCTGATGGAGTGGCTGTGATGGATAAGCCCAGCACTGAGCGCTGAATGGTTCCCTGGGGCTTCCTTGCCAACGTGTCCCTTGCGGGCAGATTTCATCAGATGCAATTTAAAAGATATCAGGCTCTTTCCTAACTTCATTTGTCTGTGTAAATAAGTACTGCAGTTGACAAAGGCCTGTTCTGGGATCACAAAAGGGATGTGACTACTCAGAGCTGGAAATTGGAGGACAGGCTTGAGGCAGCAGTGTTTTTTCCAGGGCATCCTTTAAGCTTCTTAAGCACCCTGAATCCTCAACACCTCCTGTGAGGCTGGGCAGTCAAGCCAGGTGCAGAGGGTCAGCTCATGATCTTCCACTCATTACACTACTAATGATGGAGGATTTCAGCTGTGCAGCCTCCTTTTGATAGACAGGGATTTGGGACTCATTGCTACTCATCCTTGTTACTGTGCTATTTATGGCTATTAAAACCCATAACAATTACCGCCACTTTACCAGCCTACATAGCCTCTTACTGAACCAGGGCCACCAAGGCTCAGGGCATTAAGTGGCTACTGAAACCACCTCCACTGCACTGTGGCTCTTGATTTCTCATGCCTATACCAAGACAAGACTCTCATTCACGCGAAGTCCTGGATTGTTTTCCTTCCCTGCACCCATAGCTGGAGAGCAGCTACCAATGGTGGCCTCAAGTGTCTATGTTTATTGAACAAAAGACTTAGGAGCTGATCCGCCCAGAGTCCTGGGGAGACTCAGCTGTTTTCCTCATGTTGTGCAGAGTTAGGTATCAGGTCGTGGCCATGGAACAACGCAGGAACCGTGGTGTCCCCCCAGGTCACGCTGAATGCAGTACTAGGGAGAGCATGGCTACATGCACCAGACACATTACAGTATTAGCAGGGATAGCTGCACCTAGGTGAATTGGGGAACCCCAAGGTCAGGTTCAGACAGAAGTAAATCCTGATATACTGACATATTATAATGTTTAGATTCTTTCTATATCACCCACAATTATAGGACTTTCCAGTGATGCTTGAGACGTCAAAGGGACAGATTTACCCTTTGAAAAGGACCATCCCTCCCAGCTCACTGCGAAGGAAGTTTGCCAGATCTGTGGACCTAACTTAAACACTTCTGCTCTGCGCAGGACTTACATGAGCTGAATAAAACCCAAGAGTTATTCATGAAATTGCACAAACACTTGCTGAAGTCCTGGGAGGAAAATGTTTATTCATTCCTTGATCCCTTATCGGGTGCACTGCAAACGTTAAAACAGGCCAAGGAATTTGGCTTAAGAATAGTGATGGACTAGGAATGGAGATTAGCTTTCTGTGCCAACCAAGGACTCTTGATGCAGTGGCATTTTGAAATAGGTGGAAAAAGAAGGGTATGAACCACAAAGGAAGATGGAATTTGCTTTTGAAAGAAAGCCTGAGCCTTCTTTTAAAACAGATAAATTCAGTTTTGAAGTTGCCTAAGCATCTTTCCTTTTTTCCTACCTTGTTCTTAAGCTAAGGACAAATGTAGGGGGTAAGCAGGGGAACTGCAGCACTCCGTAAAAACTCTGTGAGCCCATTTGTATCCTTCACTACACTCTATGCTTGAGCAACTACAGCAGAAGTGACCAGATGCCTACCATAATAACTTGTAGCACAGTGGCTGCCTATTGCATATATTCAGTAAAAGCAGGCATTTGAACATCCTTTTCCTTTGTGGATTTTTCAAATAACGTTTACATCCAAGGACCTGCTTTATTTGCAACAACTAGGCAGAAACATAGAAAAGAAGGACTTCTCATAATAGTGGCCGTTACAAAAGTACTCTTAGCTAAAATCTCTGTCTCACTTGTTGGTTCCTATCCCTTTAAATTGTGATTTTGCAGTATCACCGGGATGCCCTGTGCAATGCCCTTAGCAAAAGAGCATCTCTGCTGGCAATTGATTTTTTTGCTGGTGGGGGAGAGTTCACAGTACTACCTAAGTAAGAGTACAGTCATATCAAATAGTTCCTGGAGTGTGCCACTGCAGAAAGACAGATTCAAAAGTTCAGTTCTCAGCTGCGCCCATGACCTGTGCCATGACCTGTGTCAAGTCGCTTCATCTTCCCATGCCTCCATTTCTACTCCAACCTTTTCATATTTATCTCCACAACTCGTGAGCTGGGCAGACGAGTTTCATTGTGTTTGTACAATACATAGTAAACCAGAGCTGTCAGGCTGATTTGTGCCTCTTGGCACTGCCAGTGTTACCAGTTCTTGGTATTTACTTCAAGTCTGCATGTTCAGAGGCTCTCATGAAATCTCCTTTCTTGGGATGATGCACTGAATTGATTTTTCATTTAAAAGTGAAGTACATTTTTAAGCAAGCTTGAAAAGGCAAGCACTAGAATCTCATACTTTAGAGTGGAAATAATGCAGAGATGAGGTGGTGTTATTTTAGGCATGCTAATAATTATTTTTAACACTTGCTGTTAGCAGCATGACAGGAACACAGAAAGGGCACAAATTACATACTCACAACAGTTAAATTAGTAGAGAGTCAAAATGCTCCTCTTGCAAAAGCAGCAGACAAGCAAACATCTAATTACCATGTTTTAACAGTATGGAAACCCAGTTAATTGACCAGGGGTTGCATAATGTGTCTGCCTATTCTGTTTACAAAGGAAGGTGCTGCCATTCAAAGGCTGTGGGGTTGTCGGTGGTGGTTTTTTTACCCTGTTTATCAGGCCAGCCCCACACTCCTCTGCACTTTGCTGCACACGATGCTGGCAGTCCAGCTCTCCTCCCCTCTTCCCTTCCTCCAAACAGTGCTGCCAAGACAAAATCTACCGGCTCCCTATGTTCAGGGCAGCCCTCTGGAGGGGGTAAGAAAAGGGGCTGGCAACTAGGAAACCTGGACTTTCTATCTTTTTGTGGCTGATTCCATGACTGGCTTGTTACAGTGTGTCACGGCCTTCTCCCAGCCTCTAAAATGGAGATAATGAGTCATTATCCTGTCAATAATAATGTGTATCTATTTCATTCTCCTCCTGGTGCACTGGTTGCCTACAGGTGATGCAGATGGCCCAGGTCAGGTGACAGGGAGCGACTGTCCAGCAGCTGGGGTAAGCACTCAAAAGCCACCTCACCCATGGCCCTTTTGGGGAGGTGCTGGGGAAGAGATCACCACCCCAGGGAGCTGGGCACAGTGTGGTGCGTTGGGGAGAGGTAGAAAGCCCAGAGGCAGGGCTCCAGTCAGCAGCCAGACACCTCCTATGGTATTCACCTGCATGAACAAAATACAAAAGCGAGTTTATTGCATCATGCCTCCCAAACTGGGAAGCAAGATGACTTGCCCCTAGATCACCCCAGGAGTCTGCGGTAAAGTCCAGCCTGCAGCCAGAGTTGTGAATGGAGAGAAAAGAGATGAGACTCTCCCCTGATCACCCCATCTGCATAGGATGCCCTGAAGTGCATGGGGAAAAGCTTGTTGTTACTTCACAAATAATTCCATAAATTCAGTCTTGAGGTGAGCAAGGCAAATTGCTCACTTCAATGGCTTGACGCTCGGGCCCATCCTACAGTGGTAGTTTATGAGTTTTCCAGCTTATCTGATGCTAGGGGAAGGCAGAGTGCAGCCGTGCCAGCCACCGTGCTGTGCTCCACCAGGGGTACCTGCTCGGTCCCGGCACCGCCTGCACCTTGGCAGCAGATCTCACCGGGCCGGTGTGCTACGTACAAACCATTACATGCAATAACAAGTACAGCGCTGCTTGAGCCTTAGCACAACGAAGCAAAAAACCAAAACAATAAATGCATTTTCCACGAGGGCAGAGACAGCAGCCTTTGAATAGGAGTTGCTGGATTGGCTTATGACTCAGCTGGCTGCTCACAGAGCACTTCAGCACATGCTCAGCTTGGGATGGCAGCTGAGGGTCTGCTGGCTTTGTTGAATTCAAAGTGAAATGCATGTGGAGAGGTGTGTTAAAGGCTGTGGGGTATGGTCAAGGTCTGCAGCACTGGTGGAGCCGGGGGGATGTGTTGCCCATGGGATCACCCCATTTGAGGCAGCCCCTCTGGAGGAGCCCAGAGGGGCAAAATAGTGGGTGAAGGGCACTGGGTGCTGCACAAGGGGCTCGGCACAGTGTGGGGGGCAACGTGCAGGGCTTGCGGGATGTGCTTCACCACCCGGTCAGGCTCTGCCTGTTGGAGAGGGAGGCGGGAACTGCCTGGGCGCCAAAAAGTCTGTGACTCTGCTTAGATCATACTTATAATGTTTTTCTGCATACGGATGTACGTAAATAGAAAGAAACCATTCATCTCAGCTGGGAGGACTGGCAGCCTTTGGAGTCACCCTGTCCACTGATATCCAGCCACCTTATTTTTTGCCCGCTCTTTGATTTCTGCCTTCCTCCCCCCACCAGCACTGTTCCCAGGACACCATCTTCATGAAATGGCCTTTTGTTCATAGGTGCCCGAAGCCAACAAGCCTCTTTGACTGGCTGCTTCGTTTCACGCTGACACCCTTAACTGCTGGTTTCATCTTCCTGGTAGCAATTGTCTCAGATGAAGTTTCAGTATCGCTGTTTCTCATCTGCGGCTTGAGAGTCCCATTTTCACCAGTCAGAAGCCAAAACCCTTGCAGTTGCCTGACCTCTGCAATTACCGGCAGAACTTTTGCTCCACGGGGCTGCAGCCTCTGGCCATGGGGAAACTTTGGGGCAGGGGCCATACCGATAAGCCACAGGAGACCTAGAAACAGCTCAGAGTTTTTTTAAAATGTCCAGTTCTTCCTGCACTTTAATTAAAATTCACTGCTGCAACCTCATCTGCTGTGAAGTACAGTTTGTATTGCAGTGTCTCTGCGATGGCAGGGAGCCTGTCCTCACCTCTGGAGGGTCTACTTGTTTTTCTACTTTTTTTCTTCTTAGCATAAAAGTCACTAGCTACTCTAGACTGCAAGTCTTCTATGGATCTTCATGGGCAAGAGGCATAACAAGTGCAATGGAAAGCATTAAACAGAACTATTTGGAGATTTCTCACCTCCAATGCATAGTTACACAAGAGCTTATGCAAGTCCCTTGGTGCTGCTCAGGATATTCTGCTAGATGCACACCACCTTTGGTTTTCATTATACTGTGAGCATCTGTCTAACTTCAGCTTTTAATAGCTCTTTAGCAAACCCCACACGTTTGCCAGTGCCTTCAGTGGTGTAAGGAGCCCGCAGCATGCATTTCTACCATCCTCTTAGAAGATGAAGAGCAAAGCATGTTAAAACTTCTGCAACAGACGGAGTGGAAAAATGGCAAGCCCACTACTCGCCTGTAATGCTGTTGTACCAAGTAGGTCTGGTTTTGATTTCAGCTATCACATTTCACCTGCAGCACATGGAGTTTGGGCTGGAAACCCCCGTCACACCATTGCCACACCGCGAGTGTTGTCAGATCCAAATGTGAGCTTTGCAGATCAGTAAAGCACCCGAAAGCTGGTGTCTAGGTGCAGTGCTTGTGGGAAGTTTCGCATCAGAATAGATTACCTTGATTCCAAGCCCCCTGGGAACTTTGCAGCAAACAGGCAAGATGTTTAAGATAACTCAGAGGTCCAGGACCTGCCTGCCTTCCTATGGGCTCTTCTCAGGCAGCTCTTTGTCTTCCCAGGGAAGGTTTCCTGTTGGAATAGCAGCACCAATGCAATGGGCTGGAGGCCCATGGTGCTGCTCACCCACTCTGCTCAGGAGCTGGAAGAGGGATAGACACACCACCCAGCATCACGGAAGCTAATTGGCTCTGCTCATGGACCAGCTTCAGCACATGACTGAACTGGGCATTGGTACAAGCTCTAGGAAATACAAACTTGGAGGTCTGAGCACCATGCTCCAGCACACACTATTACCATGCCTTGGTTTACCCGAGACAAGAAGTATTCTCCTCTTTTGGCAGCATCCTAGCTTTCAGGGGTGGATACAGGCCAATGGGACTGTGGGAGTGGGGGATGGGGAGGGGGAGGAAATCTGCTGCTCAGCTTTCCTCTTGCACTAGCCAGTGGCAGCTAATTAGATGGCTAACGTCCCACCAGGCCATGTCACTCTCCTAGGAAACCCTGCCTTGGCTAATCACTTTAGCATGAACTGCAGGCAAGTGTTGATAGCAGAAGAAAATGAGATCATGCTAAAACTATCGCACTGCCTTTCTTGGTGAGAAGAATAAAATTTACTTCTGTCCATCACTCAGATAACTTCAGGCATGATGTGCATGACTTCCCATTGATGCCATTATCAAGAGCTCAGCAGCCATATCAGCTTTGTCTTCAGTTAGAGTATTTTTCTGGTTTACTTTCTCTTCAGCCTACCAAGTATAGACACAGTTCTTTGATAACTCTACAGATAATTACTCTTTCTGGACTTTTATTTTCACCTTTCATCACCTAGCATGATTGGATCTTCACATACTTCAGGAAGCCTTGCAAGCAAGTATCAGGAGGCAGATGGGGTCTGATTCTCTAGTGCCTTATGCTGTCCTTTATAACTACATAAAGTTTAAAGATCTCCAAAGCAATTTCAGATGTGGGAATGGAGGAGCCAGTTTCACAGAACTGCAGCTCTTGGCTGCTTTTCATGATGAAGCTGGATGCTGATGAGCATCACATCTTTAGCAAATAACTCTCACGCAAAAGATGACACAAGAAGTATGTGGCAGCCCCAGAAGACAGCAGTCAACTGTCCCAGCTCCTGATGTCTTAAGAATGAGCCTTAGCACCCAGAGGCAGTAGAGACTAGGGCTCGGGTACTAGGAGGCTTGTGAAAATTAGCCGTTTTAGCACTGAGGGGGCACATTTGCTGCCACGATGCCCACCAAGGACAGGTGTGTCCACAGCAGCCAACCAGCACCCTTTCTTGTTGCTGGATAACCTCTCACATCCATCATTCTGGTGGGCAAAAGGAAAACAGGCTGCAGAAAGGATGTCTTGTTTTGGTTTTGTACCAGACACAAACTATTTAGTCCAGTGTTTTCCAGATTAGACGTCAACTTCCCTGCCTTGGGGCACATAGCTACAGGTCTGCAAACCCAAATACGTGATTTATTCACTTGTATGCCTCTCTCCCACCCATAGCCAAACAATTTGGTGATACTTTATCAACAGCTGCATGTAGCAGCTCAGAACACAACTGACAAAATTACCTGGCATGGTCACCAGTAGTTCACCACACTGACAAACAGTTACCAGTCACTTTCTTCTGCCTCCCCTAGCTTAGTCATATTACAGACACCACTTATAAACCACATCCTTCTGTTGCAGTATGACTTGTCTCCACTGCTTATGACACATTTTCTGATTAAATGAATTCATGCTGTGTTTTATTGTGGGAGAAGTCACTGCAGAGGTGCAGAGGATCCCCAGCCTGCATGGAGGACACTTTGCCCACCAGCTGTAGGAGCTTGCTCAAGGCACCGAGACCCCCTTTGCCTTTAACCAAGTGTTACCCTCATCCCATGGAGAACTTCTTGGCACCCTTTCACCAGCACTTTTGACTCACATGTTACTTGTATGATAGCACATCACTGATACTTTTCTCAAAGGGAATCTAATGAACCTGCCAGGGAAGAAAGAGGAGAAATGTAGTGCTCATAAACTGACCAGGAAGAGACAAATTCTCTGCCTACCGACAGGAGCGTGCCTATGAATAGCCCCTGAGTAAACACAGATTACACGTTGCAGAACGGCATTGAGCATGGTTGCCGCCAGCCATCTCTTCCTGAAATCCAACAGACATCGATATTTATATCCAGCCTTTAAGGTTTAGCATGCTTCAGCACAAATATACACTTACTAATACCACAATACGTTGGGTCTTATTGACTCCTATTGAGTCTCATTTCACTCACAGATATGCTTTTTTTCCAGACTGTCATGCTTGAAATAAATGAAGCCAAGAGTGAATGATCTTTCAACAGGATAAGTAACAGGCCACATTCAGTATTATTTTCCTCACTTCCCTTGACCAAAGTGATATTTATAGAGGGGGCTACATTCTGCTCAGCAGTACATTAGTGTTAATGATACATGACTCCAGTGACTACAGCAGAGTGGCTCCGAGCATGTATCGACCGAACCGGGAGCCGAAATTTGGCCTAGTGTTCTCAGAACAGAAGTACTTTGACTGGAGTTATGTCAGGAAACATTTTGGCCCATAATGTTTCTGAAATGAGGGAGCCAACTAATCCAAAAAAGTAAGCTGATCTATAGTCTGTTTATAAGAAAACCCATGATTTCCCGTGATTTATAAAGCCCAGCTAGAGGAAGGTTAAGTTTCAGGAGCAATACAACACGACTAAAAGAAGTTATTTCTCCCTATAAAAGGACATTTTAGTAGAAATGAGGAAGAATAAAATCCTTAGACATGACCTTGCTGTGGAAATAGAATCCTTTTATGTTTTCCGTCTCAGAACACGCTCCTGTGCTGTACAAAGGCATTGCTCTGCCTATAAAGCAGTCCTCTGCTTCTGCTGCCCAGCATCCTCCTGCATCTTCATCAATATAAATGCTTCAGTGGTGATAGTAAATAGTCATGTCTGTGTGCCCGAGGTTCAGTAATAATAGAAGGATCTGGGAGTTGACAGAGTGGGATGAAATGATCCCTGTTATTATTCATTTATTTGCCCAAACAGGAGTCAGGTTCTGCCATTTCCAGCTTGGGGACTCCAGCGCTGAAGCTCTGACTGCCAGGGCTTTACCAGCAGAGCAAGGTGCATTGTTTGCATCCTTTCTTTTCTCCTTTCAGGCTGACTCTCCCTTTCCCCTCTCCCAACATTATAAATAGAGCTCCTGCCTATTGCAAAGCTGGGCTGAAATAGGTCAGAGAGTCTTCAAAGGAAAATCTCCATGCAGGAGTCATGCATTGCCACCCAGCAGCAGACACACCGGCAGGCTAGAGGTGACGGGACCAGAAAGGAGTTGGCTGATGTTGGTCCTGAGAAGCTGCTGCTCCTTTTCTCTTGCTCTGCAGCACCAGATGGCTGGGCCCATCCTGCTTGCAGTACTTTGGTATGCCACAGTAGGCACCGCCTGGCCATGCAGGAGGGAGGGAGGCAGAAGTGCCAAGGTTAGGGGGTTGCATGGCTCTTCACAGGCACACTGTGCTGCTGATTTGGTCAGCCAGCTCCCCTGCAGGGCTCTTTCTTCAAGGCTGAATCTCAAAATTAGGGACCTCTGCTAATGCCCAAGGATGTCGCCAGCATCTGGATGGCGACTGATGAAAGCAGAAACATGCCACACAAACAAGCTTTCAGCGCTTAGCTGATTCTGCTGGGGAAGATGTCATGTGCTAACTGCCTTCACTCACACGCCTAATTGCTTCTAAGTGTGGTACCTTCTGAGAAATTCCTGTTTGCACTGGCACTCTGTCTTCACAGGGTGTAACCATCAGAAAAATAATGAAACAGGGTAAAAACATTTTAAAATCAAAATAAGCCAAGTCCATAACAGATGCAAATCTTTCAGCACTTCAGCTCTTCTTTGTCTAGAAACAAAGAATAAAACTCTGCTATAATTCAGCCTGATCTTCCAACATACTTGTGTCCATATCTCGGGGGCTTCAATGGGAAATGGACCTAATTTATGTGCCATACCCCAAAAGCTGCTGAGTTTTGTATTTGTATTTGAAAATAATGATGATAATAACTTTGCCAGTGAATACAGGAAGCTAATTTCACTGATCAGCTCCATCCTTTATGTGGCACCATGCCGTACCATGTGTTTCACTAGCAAAATAAGAACAGACAAGTTGTGCTGCTTGAGAAATTTTAGGGGGTTTTCAGCCAAAGATGTTTGTGTGCTTCACACTGGCCAGGCACAGAACTGAGACAAGGCAGTGGAAGGAAACAGGCAGCAAAATTCACCTCCCCAGCCAGCAGGTATCTGTGCCAGCTGCTTCTGGCTTGCTCTCTTTTGGATCCTTGGCTTCTGAACTTGTGGCCTCATGGTGTCCTGGCTTCAAAGGGAGGGCTCAGGGTGTTTTTACCCAGCCTGACCTACACTTTTGTGGTTAGGTTGTACTCTCCAGTGGTGTGTGATGTAGCTGGGTGCTGAGGCAGGAGCTCCCACTTCTCAACCAAAGACCAGCAGCATTTCTCTGTATTCTCAGGGAAATCTCACAACATGGACAGGACAACTCTTGCAGGGAATAAGACCAGGCTACCTTTGTCCTGCCTTTCAAGCTTTTTTTTCAAGTAATACATTTCCCCATTGTACCAATCCCAAAAACTGTACAGGCCAAAATACTTTTGAAGTTGACATAAGCATAACCTATTTTTTTTTCGAGATGATCCCTGTTTACAGGCTCGCAGCATTGGCCAGTGTGGTCTCAGAAGGCTGAAGTAAACAACCTGTTGACATATATCTAGTGAATTATCATGCAAACCACAGAAGAATGTAAAGTGAGAGAGGAGAATAGATTTCTTGTTTGGATAGTGATTTAATCCTTTTTAGAGTTATTTAGCTGTCAAATAAATTAGGTATTTAAAAGGCCTATTAGGTCAGCAAGATGAGCTCTCCTGGGCCAGGCCATAATTGTTTCTTATGATAAAAAGAATTTTGAGTCCTCTATCTAGTCACAGCTTAAATGCTGCAAATGAAAAGGTGTGTACCCCCACCCTCGAGCAAGAATTCCATAAGTATCATATCTCCCTGTCTCACACAATTATCTGAACACTCATTTTGCAAATGAGGATGTTTAATCGTAAGGATGTAAAGTCATTTTGTAGTGTCCAAGTGTGCATAACATCACTCAGGGCACAAACCTCACCTGCTGTCTTTCCTTCCTCTAACAACGTAATATAAGTCCTGTGCAAATGATACTAAAACAATGCAACAAAATCTATAACAATGAAGGCAGGACTACCACTTGTTTGACATCATGGCAATGGGCTGGATTTTTGACTTGGAAAAAAATCACATCTATTTTTCTATATGTCCACGTTTGGTATGGCTCTACTGAGTGATTCATGGACTCATGAAATGTTAAGGCATGTGACGTGTCAATCACCCCATCTAACCACGTGCATCGCACTTTATTGTGGCGATCAGACAGGGAGAGTGGGTCAGGCGCCAGAGCTGGGTG
>NW_008625410.1:0-3623 GCF_000691845.1 Merops nubicus | reverse complement strand
TCTTTCCCTGCTCCTGGGCTAAGCTTGAGGATCATTCAATTTCTTGTGGGATTTCTAGTCTTGTAGCAATCCACTCAGAGCTATTGTGTGGCCCTTGTCCCCTTCCTTTCTCTCTCTCCAGGCTGCTGGAGGTCTATGAATCACAAACATATTCATTGCATAACAAGTCCAATTCTACAGCACTTGATCTTGTCAATCTAACCTTTCCAGGAAGCATCAAGCTGTTGCATTAATGTCAGAACAACAAAAGAATGCATGCTTGTACAGTAGGTGCACCTCTTGGGGAAGCATCATGTGGACTTACTAAGTACTCCTGTAGCACCTGCACAGCATGTTGCAGCTAGACTGACTTCTCCAGGACACACAGCATAGTCAGAACTGTACAGTCAATCTACAGAGCACCTTCTTGTTGCTCTTGCAATGAAGAAGATGCTTATTGCTGTCTGCTCTCTCACAGACTGGTTGTACAGCAGACGGTTGCTGGGTGTGACACTTCCAGCAAGGCAGTGGAGATGCATTATGTCCAGCTCTCAATCTTCTCTTCAGGAAATTCCAGGCAGAAATACTGCAGGCCCAGCAGGAGTTCAAAGCTGGTATCACGCTGTTAGAGCACAGTGTAAGTACTCGTTCTGGGGGATGAAAGCAGCTCGATGTTTGGATGAGCTACGTCTCTCAGCCAGTCTGTTTGAACCATGTTAGCTTGAAGGCTGCGTAATGCACCCGAAGAACTTTGACCTTCTAGCAAAGGCCGTCACATCTCATCCGCTCCTGCGGCGAGGGCAGCAGTCCATGCCTGCCTGCAATGTGTCTGCCAAAAAAGCATCTGATGATTTCAGGAGGCAGAGAAATCCCTGCTTCCTTTGGAAGTTTGTTCCCGCCTTGTTGTTTCATCACAGTGTTTGTTTTTCAAACTTTGCAAAAGTTACGATCATTGATGATAAAAATCTGTTTAAACCAGTAACCACTTGTGCAACTCTATCTCAGCAGGTCAGTAATCTCTCTGAAAGGATGTGATGGTCTCCAGCCAGTATACTCTGTATCATCAAAAACCAAAAACCAACCAAACAAAAAAAACCCCTTTCCCATACATGGCAATAACTCGCAGCCTCTCTAGGTGACCTCAGCAGAGACCACTGGTTGGGTTTATAGAATTTACAACCTTCTTAAAATTTCCAAGCAGATCAAGATGTCAGGCCTGCTTGTAACTCAATTATCTCTTAATTTCAGGATTCTGTTTTCCTTTATGACCCAGGAACTGGGCAAAAACTGAAGGAAATCCACAGCAGCAGATGGCAAGTGAGGTATAGTTGGATCATAAAAACTGCCAGACAATTGTGAAGGGAGCATTGAGCACTTATGCAATACTTCCTTTGAGAAGTAAGTTTACAAGAGCTTTCAAGAATGTGGACATGTTCAACAAGAAGCCAGCTTGTACAAAGGGAGGCTTTTACTCTGCAGAACTTACGTACATGTTTAACTCAAAATGGAACAAACCAAGAGCTTAAAATCAGCAGGACTCCCCAGATGGTGTAAGCTGAGCACGTACATGGTGTTTTACAGGATCGGTGCCACAGGGATCCCAACAGTTCATTTCCAAACACTGCATCTAGACAAAGTTCAGGTGTTTTGAAAATTCTGGTATTGTCTCTAGTCTATACATTAATTATCTAATGCTAATACTGGGTAAGCACTGCATCTGGCCCTGCTAGGAACACTTCTGAACTCTGCTAGGCATTCAAGCTCTTCGTAAAAAAAGGTAATGCTGAGGAAAAAATGAAGCTCAGAGAAGATATGCAAGAGAATTTTTGTTTGATGCAGGAAAGGGTTTTAGGCAACTACCATTTGCAGTATTGTTTCCAAAAACAATGAAGCTTTTGCAAAGTTTATGCTTCTCTTGAGATTTCTCAGATACTAAAGTACTGAAAGGCAAGACTGAGAGACACAAAGGTACTTAAGTGCTTATGGTTTAAGTGAGGGTTGGTCAACCAAATACATAAAGCATCTGGGCACACATCCCATCTCTTTTCACAAGAGGTTTGTGGTGGTACAGAGAATAGATATAAAAATTTCTGAAATTTTAAACTGCCTTAGAAGTCAGCCTAACTTTCACACTCGGCTAATGAGCAATGTTACCAAATTTAATGTGCTTTGCTAAAGGTCTGAAACTGTCGCTCAAGGTGGATATAATTTCAGTGCAGAGGAGTGGGACCTAATCACTTTTCTGAGGATGCCCTGTCATGTGTACTTGCCAGTGTGGAAATAAATGAATGGCTTTTATTATTGAAATCTGGGTATTTGTTAATGTTCCAGTGTTAACTACTAAGAGTAACTCGGGTGAACTCATCCTCTTATCTGTGTTTCAAAGTTGCCTGCTACCATCCTTGCTCCTGCCAATGGGCTTGAGCTTTGAACCAGGCACTTTGTCAGCTCAAAAGATCTTACCTGAGCCAACTCACTGTTACTAGTGGCTGTAATAAATGATCCTCTTCTGCTTTTTTCAGAACTTCCCGTTTCAAAAAATATTATCATGGAGTTCAGCAAGAAATAAGAATACATTTACATAATTCATGTTGTTTACTTACATTTTAGCATTACATTCAGATTAGATGATGGAAACTAACCTGTTTGGCTCCCCTTTGTCGCTCGTTTTAATAGCACCATGCTGCAGCATGTGAGATTCAGGCATGGCACTGAAAGTACCTGCACTCAAGCGAACTATTTCTCACATTGGGATGCCATTTCTACTACACTGCTTGGAAAAAAAAAATATCCTTTTGCCTTTATTCCTTCCAAGTATTTTGTACGGCTGCCTGTGACTGTAACATTTGGATGCATTCCACACAGAACCGCCTGGCAATAGCAGAGTCCACAGAGAGCTCGTCTGCTCGAGGCAAAAGATCCCTTTGGAAACAGATGGAAGGGGATGTTGCTGTGGACGGGGTTCTACTTAGGGTGGCAAAGTCTGATCTGAAAAATTTTTCAGTAGTTCTCAAAGACAGACAGATCCAGGTTCAACTGGTCTCCTTTAAGAGATGTGAATTACAAATTGCATCGTGCCCTTATTAGGCAGCCAAGCGATTAATGCTTCATTTAGCAAAAATAGAAAGTACTCCCAGGCAAAGCATATCACAGTTCTCAAGCAGCTGATTAGCAACTGTTTCACCAAGAGAAGCTTTGAAAACAATGTACACAGCTCCCCAAATCTTAGAAATTTTGCAGGGTTTACATCCTGTTTCCGTAAGGAAGTCAAATCCTTCTACACCACCATCTCTCAAGGCAGGAATTACATAAGGCTCTATATTTAATAAACAAACTTTTATTGATGTCACATTAAAGCTCATACATGAATATTTAAAATCTAAAGCGAATGAGCACACAAACAAGGAAAGCTGCAGTGATGCTATGATGTAAAGAAGAGGTTTATACCCCAGCTATCCTACGCTGCAGATTATAGATGTGTCTCTGTCCTAATTACACACTCCATCTCCGCGCATTAGCACGGAGCTCACAAAACCTGACTCATCGTTTCTAAGAATCCCGGCGACCCGAGGCAAACGCGCACACGCTCGCATGCGCGCTCCAAACGCTCCCAAGTTCCCCTAAAGCGAACCCCGACACCTCCT
>NW_008625409.1:0-289 GCF_000691845.1 Merops nubicus | reverse complement strand
GCCTCTGTCCCCTCCTGGTCCCCACGGGGCAGCAGGGCAGGGGACAGCTGGTGCTGGGAGGCTTTTGGCAGCTCTGAAGTGAAGCATCTTTGTGGAGCTTTGCAGCCCTCTTTGCATACGAAATTGCAGGTCTCCAGAGAGCAAATCCAGAGTGAAACATTCCTCCTGGTGACTGACACCACCCTCCCTCTGCTAATGATGCTAAAAGCTTTTTGGCTGTCAGCTGCACCCTGCTGTCCCCTGCCCCTCCCAGCTCCTCACGTGCGGGGTGACCCGGGCTCCACCAGAG
>NW_008625408.1:0-26665 GCF_000691845.1 Merops nubicus | reverse complement strand
CGGGGGAGGGAGGTGCTGCCGGCGGACGGGGAAAGGGCGGGACGGCGCTGCGGCGCTCGACTGCCCCCACGGGAGCTTCTGAGGAGATTAAAAAACCTCGCGCCCGCCCGGTGGCAGATCCATGAGCCGGAGAGATGCGGCAGTCCCTGACGGAGTGCTGCACGAAAGGACCGTTGTGGTGCTTTCCTCACTGCTCAAAGCCCCATCCCACCTGGATGCCTTGACTTGATCCCTTGAACACATCCAGTAATGCAGCAAAGTAGTGATGTTAGTCACAGTACAAAGGGGTGATTTTCTTACTTCTGTTACATATAGCCTTTATCCGAGTTAAATATGTTGTAGCTGTGTTTGAGACACAGATTACAGCTGTGCATTCTGGTCCCTGAACATGTGTGATATTCAGGTGGTCTTATATGCAGGTTGCACTACTACTTTTAGTGATGTTACAAGGTAGCTAACAAAAAACAGGCCTACTTTTAAAACTGAAACTTCTGAAAAATGCTTGTTTTTATTAACCTTGACTGTTGAGCTAAATACTGCTTGGTAGTGTTGTCTTAAAGTCATTAAAAAGTTCACACTAGTTTTTACACTGGTAGTGGAAAATTTCTTATTCTTGGAGACTGTTTGTAGGATACAAAGGGTGTTGGGTACAGCTTCTTTAGGTGTTCATTCTTGGATCTCCTTCTCATATATGGGGAAGCCAAGGAGGTGGTAATCAATAGCAGCATTGGCTGTAATGGGCATAGAGTAGTGGAGTTCCAAGACCCTGAGTGTAGTGAGAAAGGCTAGTAGCAGAGTACAGAACCTGGATTCTAGCTCACCCTGGCTTCAATACTCCAGCTTATTCAGGCAACAGGTAGTTGAGATTTTAAGGGAGGCAACTTTGTAAGTTGGAGGAGCCGAAGAGGTGGAGGTCTGTAAGGAGAGAGATGTTCTGTCTTGATACTCAAGTAGTAGCCATGTTGAGGGATGGGCATGGCTATGCCTGTATTCTGAGAAGGGCAAAAAGTACACTTTCAGGAGGTGGAAGCAAGGACAGGCTATAAAGGAGGATAAAACAATGTCTGGGTATGTAGGTATGATGCTGGGAAAGACAAAATTCTATTGGTGAAACTAGCAAGGAATATCAAAGGTGACAAGAAGAACATTTTACTGCTGCATTAACAGTAAAGGAGGCAGTGGGGAGTGTGAACCTGCTGCTACATGGGGCAGGTGATTTAGGAAGAGTGGCATAGGTGAGGCTGAAGTACTCTTGCCTTCTTGCATCTACAACTGATATCCCCTAAGCTTTGTGTCTAAGAGGCAGGATTCAAGGAGAGGAGTAACAAGCATTGGAAAAGTGTCAAGTCAGGAGTCCCTTGAGAAATCTCAACCCAAACAAGTCCATAGGACCCACTTGCATTACCCATCCTGAGACAGCTGACTGATGTCAGTGTGAGGTTGCTCTCACGATCTTCAAGAGGTTGTGGAAGTCAGCTACAGCTTAGCCTCACTTCAGTCCCTTGGAAAAATCATGAAGCACGTTCTCTTGGAAACTGTTTCTGGGCATGTGAAGTAGAAGGCAGTTGGGAATAGCCAACATGAGTGTGCTTGCAACCTGATTACCTTTGGTGAGGAAATTTCTAGTTCTGTAGATCCAAAGCCTTGATGTCACCTACATTAGTTTCAGCAAGACTTTTGAAACAGCCTCCTGTAGGATCCTCTTCTTTGAGTTGAGATGTTACTGATTGTAAACTACCAGATGAGTTAAAAAAAAAATTAAATGCTGGTTGGTTTGTCAGGCTCAAAGAGGAGTGGTAATGGTTCATCCTTTACCTGAAAGTGGATTACAAGTGGAGTTCCTCAGAGGTCTGTCCTGGGACCTGTTCTGTTGATAGCAGGAGGATGGGATGCACCCTATCAAGGTTTACAGTTAGGGCTGCCCCTAGACCTGTAACTGATGCTCTCTGTGTGTCCAGCAGAACAAGGGAGGTCCTCCTCCTCTACTTTGCCCTGTTGAGTATTGTGTCCAGTTCTGGGCTCCCCATTTCAAGAGGGACAGAGATCTACTGGAGAGAGTCCAGGGGAGGGCTATGAGGATGACTGGGGGACTGGAACACCTGCCTTATGAGGAGAGGCTGAGAGACCTGGGGCTCTTTAGTCTGGAGAGGAGAAGACTTAGGGGGGACCTAATTAATGTGTATAAATATATGAGGACTGGGTGTCAAGAAGAAAGGGGCAGCCTGTTTTCACTTGTGCCCTGGATACAAGCTGGAGCACAGGAAGTTCCACCTCAACAGGAGGAAGAGCTTCTTTCCTATTAAGGTTCCAGAGAACTGGAACAGGCTCCCCAGGGAGATTGTGGAGTCTCCTTCCTTGGAGACTTTTAAGACCAGTCTGGATCTCCAGAGGTCCCTTCCAACCCCTAACATTCTGTGATTTCTGTGAAAGGGGAGAAAGAAAGCAGAAGGGCTTGGCCCTTGTGATCCTTCAGATTTTATACTGGTTATGATGGATATGGGATGGAACACCCCACTGGTGAATCTTAGGGTCACTTATCTTGTTCCCTCCTTCCTGCAGGTGTGGTTTTGTCTCTCTGCCCCCCTCCATGTGGTACACAAGCTTTAGCAGTGACCTTGGTCTGCACATCAGTCCTTAGCAGTAACTCTAAACACAGTGTTATCACTGCTAAAAGCAGACAGTTTGTGAAAATATGCTGTTAGCTTCAGAAAGTAAAGTTAGTTAGAAGAGCTCTAGCTTGAAAAGTCAAATCATTGAACAGAACCAGCTCTGTTCTACCCCAGACCAGGACACACCCTCATGACGTTTATGGGTGGGGAAGGTGCTGTAGGCAACTAGGCATGGTCTGGGGGAATGGGTCATCAAACACCTCATAAACAGCAACCCAGGAAGCTGAAAAGTCTCGTGGTGTGAAGTCCTGCACCTAGGGTTGTGCCCTGCAGTGGTGCAGGCTGGGGGACCACCCTGCTGAAAGGACATGGGGTCCTGCTGCACAGCGGGCTAGATGTGCACCAGCACTGTGCTCTGGCACCGAGGTGCACTAGGCTGCACCAGCAGGGTTGGAGCTGCTGAATCGAGGGAGGTGATTCTTCTGCACTTGGCACTTGGTATTGGCTGCTCCTGGAATGCTCTATTTTAGGCCCACCAGTACCAGAAGGCTGTTGGTAAACTGCTGAGGACCTTGTTAAGCCCTAGTAGCCCTTCAGTACCTGCAAGGAAGTGAAGGAGAGGCTGGCACCAGGCGCTTCAGAACCCTGCATGATGGGAGGCTGAAAGGAAATAGCCATGAATTGAAACGAAGCAAAAGAGGTTGCAATTGAATATAAAGTGATTTTTTTTTTTTTTCCCAGTGGGGATGGGCAAGCAGTGGAATGGGATCCCAGAGAGGTGCAGCCTTCGTCTTTTGAAATTTTCAAGACCAAATTGGATAAAGCCTTGAGTAAGCTGCTCTGATCTAATGGTTGTCATGTTTGGAGTTGGAGGTTGGACCATAGACCTTCTGAGGTCTCTTCCAGCTGCAATGAGTCTGATTTTGAAAACACTCCCTGTGTTAACTTGGGATGAGGTGTGGAATGAAGTGCTTATTTAGGCTCATTGTGTCAGTGTCTTGACCAGAGCAGACTCTGCTGCCAGTCTTGTATTGCAGAATCACAGAATGATGGGAGGTGGAAGGGACTTCTGGAGGACATCTAGTCCAGCCCCCTGCTAAAGCAGGTTCACCTAGTTGTATTAAGCTGTATTGTAACGTGTAATTGCAATGCTGTATGATAGTGGCATATCTTCTGTATGTGAGTTGTTACACGAATTAGCTGAAGCTGGTATTTGTTGAGTTCATACAGGTATCGGTGTTGTGAGCATTGCCTGAGCATTAGGGAGTTTGGTGGCATTTCCTGCTCTCCAGGACAGGGACATGTGCTGAGATTGGGGGCAGAAAAGTCTGACAGGAACTAGAATAGCCTTTCTATTTAGTGACACTCCTTCACAGTAATTTGTATTGAATTGTCATCCCTCTGATGGCTGAAGCATCTAGAGTTGATTTGGGGATTTCTTCTGGAGATGCTTCCTGTGTAGATAACATTTTATGTCAGTCATTTTTTCTTTTCCCAGCCACCAGTGATCAACCTGAATTTGAATAAGGACGTACCAGTTGTGAGAAGTAAGTTGCTGTGTTCTGTGTGTGAAGATTTTTCTTGAAGTATTTCATGCCTTTTTACAATGCTGAGTAAATTGTTAGCTAATTAATTAATTAATTGTAAACAAATGAAAAATTGTTATGTATCTAATATAGGCAGAACAGGAGGAATGCTGCACTCTAAATGAAATAACATATACGAAGCAATGTGTTCTTCATGTTTTTTTCTCTTTAAATCTGCTGCAATTATATCCTCCCAGTGCTATAAAGAAAACAATCTACTGGTAAAGTGAATTAGAGAACACTGGAACATTGTGCTGGCAAACATTGGTTTTCAACTGATGTTAACAAATGTAAATACAAGCTTGAGTAAATTTGTGTTGGTATTTTGGTCTTTCTCCCCAACTGAATAGTCTCACACATCTCACAGTAACGCAGGCCAAAGCTGAATCAATGAATGTGTCATTTCATGTTAGAGTGCACAGTCCTGTAGTCATGGAGCAGGTGTGATACAGTTTGGGTTAACGTAAGTGTCTTATTCATCCTGAGGAAAACATTGAAGTTTGAGGTAGAATGTTCCCTTGCACACATTCTCTTGAAGCGTTAGACTGGAATGTTACTCAGTGATACAAGGTTTGATCAGATATGAAATACCTGGTTTGCTTTCCAGGAAAAAAGACAAGTGACAGCAGGATCTGACAGGCTTTCATTGACTCTAGCATCAGATGAGTCCAAGTGTACCATGTCTTTTTTGTGCCTCAGAAATATGTGCTTTTTAATGTTTTATGCATACATAAATAATAGTCTGAAGTTAAACAAGCTGTTCCTCAGTAGTTTCTCTGCTGTTTCTGCAAATATGCTAGTAATGGACACACACAGCACAGGGATCTCATAAACGTATGGCATCCTGGTATCATTAGAACTTTGTTGCATTAATAAACTAAACGATGGCATGATCAATCCTTTTGCCCTGAAGCCAAGTGTACTACAACCAGAGTTTGTCCATGTGTTAGGTTCTTGTACTCTGAAGCGATTGGTTGTGTTCAGGCTGAAACAGTCCATGAAACCAAGCTAACTCCTGAACCATGCCTGAATGTTATCTGGAAGATCTGCTGGTCAATCTGGGCCAAAAGGGTGTGGGCAAACACTTGCACAGCGTCACGGAGCAGGGGGTAGAGCGGCAGTTCTCCGGCAGTGCCCTGACACTGCCTGCAGTTAGCTGAAGGGTTCACGGGCGTTGATGCGGTAGTCTGAGGTCATGTGCGACAGAACAGTCGCACAACTCCTGCTGCCCATACTGACAGGCTGAACACTGACAACATGAAGCTGCAGGCTTGCTGTTGGGGTACAGTCATTGCAAACACTGGAAGGTGTGTGGAGTTCATAGACTGTGTGATGCCGTTGCAATGTCAGGGTCAATAACTGCAGTGCTTTCAGGCTTTTATCTTCATTGTTACTTCTTTGCTGCTGTTTTCTTTAATAAGGAGCGCTTCATACTCATGTAGTAGTTCACCTCTGACATTCTGTCTAAACTTTGCAGGAACTCTGAAGGTCAAAAAGCCTCGATTTGATGCATCCTTGGTTTATTTGACTCGGAAATTCATGGATCTTATCAGAACAGCTCCAGACGGTGTTCTTGATTTAAATGAAGTAGCAACAGCACTTGGAGTACGGAAACGAAGAGTGTATGACATCACCAATGTGTTGGATGGAATTCACTTAATTCAGAAAAGATCTAAGAATCTTATCCAGTGGGTGTGAGTTCACTTTGAAACTTCTAATTCCTGAAACAATAAAACTCAGCAACATGGAGTAATGTTTATACCTTTGAGAGTATTTTTAAGGGTATTGAATTACTTTTAATAGATAAAAATATTTTTAGTTCTTTGATATCCTTAGACTGTCTGAATTGCTTCCTATATTAGCAACTATCAAGTGCAGAAACACAAGGATATTTTAGCAGAGTAAAGGATGCCAGAGTTCCTGGTTGTTTTCTCTTAATATACTTTGTGTTCAATAAACAGGCTCTTCTTTAAATAAACATACTAGAAAACTTTCATATCCTTCTAGAGGTTCTAATCTTGGAAAAGCCTCAGAAAAACAAAACCTTAAAGATGAACTTTCTGACTTGTCAGCCATGGAAGAAGCTCTGGATGAATTAATCAAGGATTGTGCTCATCAGTTATTTGAACTAACAGATGACAAAGAGAATGCAAAATATCCTTTTAACTCTTGCTTTACTTTAACATGTGATTTTTAGTTGCAAATACTTGGGTATCTAGCAATAAGCTTAGGCTGTTACCACAGGGATGCAGTAATAGTTGATAATGAGTTTCATAAGAATAAACTTTTTGGTTATTTTGTGTCAGTGTGTGCGAGTTGTGTGCCCTGCTTTGCAGTATTGTGTGCAGTCTAACCTGTTCTCAGGGGAGTGCTACCTCTGTGACCTTTCCACTGCAGAAGAGTGCAAGTGGAGCAATAGTCAGCACCATGACCATCACTTTGTGATCTCTCCATTGTAAAGTGGCCTCTGGGGCAGGTCTTGACCTACTGGTGTGGTTGAGTTGCTTAGTGAGGTGAGGAGGACCCAAAGCAGAGTCCCAGTGACCTGTTGCCAAGAAGATGTAATGGTATGTTGCTTGTGTCCTAATATTTCTCTCATCTATTGAGAGAGGTTCCACTCTTGTCTTTCAGATGGGTTTTGAAAATAGAAAAGGGATTTCTTTGAACTTGACATAAATGTTGGATTTTGGCTTTGGGTCACAACAAGATATCGCTGACTCCCTTGCCTGGCAGGGTGTTAAGCTCTCTGCTCAACTGAAATGTGCCTGTTTTCTGCATAATGTCAGGAAAACTTTACATTACACCTTACCTCTTCTGGTTAAGAAAAGAAATAATTTCCTGGAAAACTATAGAATTATGTGCATAGTTACTACAGAACAAAGAGTTTCCCTCTGGTGATATTCCCTCTGCTTTGTAGACTTAGGACACCATCTGTGAAAATTGCTTACCCAATGTGTTTGGGTTTTAAAGAAACAGATATTTGATATTTAAAAAGTTTTTCCTTCCTAGAAATAAAGGAAAAAGATTTTCCACTTGTTAGCTAATGCTTAATTTTACAAAGTTAGCATTATAGTTGCCTCAGCTGGACTATTTACAGCTCCTCTTGATTTCCTTCCTAGAAATAAAGGAAAAAGATTTTCCACTTGTTAGCTAATGCTTAATTTTACAAAGTTGCCTCAGCTGGACTATTTACAGGTCCTCTTGAGCTGGTGTTCTGCTGCAGCGTATGTTAACCTCATGCTCTCTGCTTCTGCCCGTGAGCAAGTTACTCTGGGGAATCCTTAACCAATGTGCACACTAGCTTATGTCACGTACCAAGATATCCGCAGCGTGCAGGCGTTTCAAGGACAGATTGTCATTGCGATCAAAGCTCCAGAGGAAACCAAATTGGAAATACCAGTTCCTAAAGAAGTAAGTTTTATTCGTTTCTCTCTTAAGGGAACAAAAGTTCTCAAATTTGGTTTTTGAAGCAGCAATCAGTAATTGACTTCTGGTTTCCTTGTCATGTGTAGTAAGTATTGGTACTTCATTGTTCTTGTGTTCCACTAAACAATGCTGGTAGGGATAACAGTCTAAAACTTTTTTCAGTATTTTTCTGTTTACCTAAACTATGAGAAAGTAAACATGTCTGAACTTCAGTTATTTGATTTTGGTAGATTGGAACAGCTGTAATAAATGCTATGTATTTCCACTTTAAGTTTGTTTGATAATTTATTAGGATAATGAAACTTTCAAAGAGCTGCTAATATTCGTACACTAAAATGTACAACAACAGTAAATCTAACCAAACAGAGCAATGAGCATGATTTGATAATGGTCTTAGCAGTATGTAAATGCTCTCTTACTGCTTAATGAGCAGGTGGCTATGGTTGTTATACTATTAAAGGATGGAATGCAAAGTAACTAACAATACTCTTTTTTTCTAACAATACTTGGATGAAAGAGATGATGGAATGCAAAGTAACTAACAATACTTGGATGAAAGAGAACATTTTGGCACTGCAGTAGATCATGTCAAGATGGGTTTTTATTGGAGACGAGGGCTGTGCCCTGTCCTCAGCTCATGAAACACCAGCAGACTCCCGTTAGGTCACACAGAGGAGCTACTGCTTCGCCCTCAGCACCTGCATCAGGGCCTGTGTACTGGGAACCTACTGTTTAAAGTGGGGCTCTCAAAGAGGCAAAATGCTGGAAGTAAGCTTAAAATAACAAATGGAGCTTTAATTCTGTTTTCCGTTGCATATGCTTCTTCTATAGTGTTTTTAATTGTGTAGTAATTGCATTGGCCTTGCTGTGTGCACAAAAATGGAGATGACAGCGTAGGAAAAGATGGGAATTGATAGAACCAGAAGACTTAGATCCACTGCATAGCTTTCCAGAGGTTTCACTGAGAAAAAGAGCTTCCTCATCCTGTGGAGATGAAAAAGATAAGATTCCAGAGCCTTCCTGAAGCAAAAGAAGGCAGGATTTTTTAAAAAAAATGTATTTTAGAGAGAACAGAATCCTTTCTCCATTGCTCATTAAATTTTATTTGCTCTGTGCCTTGCAATGTGATGTCTGCTAAAGGAAGGCCATGGAAGTAATACCATTTATTTGCTTTGTCATATCATTAATGCTGCTCTGTGTTCTGATTTATTTTCTGATCTATGGCATTGACTTGTCAAGTTTTAAATTGTTACTCCTGGTAAGCATGTAGTAAAGGTCAGTAAAAAGACTAAACAAAGGTTTAAGTGCAAGTTCATCAAAGATGAAACCTTGTTCGCTTAGTGATGCTTAATAATTTGCCTATAAATCTATGTAATAGTCATAATTTTTGTAGAACGAGTAACACTATTTAAATAGTTATGTCATTACAGTATTTGTTGTGTTCTCAATCTTCTGGCTTTAAAATGTGTGGAAAACCAGATAAGTGATGTGTAAGGTTTGTTCTTGGGTTCACATGCAAGTTGCTGTTTTATAGGATTGCATAGAAGTACATGTGAAGAGCACAAAAGGACCCATCGATGTGTATCTGTGTGAGGTGGAACAAGAGAAGCCAAGTGCCAAAACTTTTGAAGATATGGATGCTGTCACTTCTGAAACTGAGTTATCATTTCCTCTTGATGAAGGTAATGTCTCTCGTTAACATTTTTATCCCCATGTAACTTTTTTTTTGAAAGATGGCCATACCATCCTGATAAAATTGAGAACTGTACTGAACAAGTATAATTTTCTGGGCAGAGTTTGTGGGCCAAGATGCACGGGAGTGTAGGAAAGTGAGAAGTGTGTGTTGTGTTAGGTGACAGCAGCAGGAGGTCCGTCGGGCACACGCACACCCCGCAGGGCCCTTTGCCGCGGGGGGAGTGCCTGCAGCTCCACAAGGTGAGCTGCCCCCGGAGCGCAGTGTGCTGCTCCTGCTCACCACCACGCTGCAGAGTGGAGCGCAGACAGAAGAGGGGATGTAGTATTTTGATCTCCTAAAACGACATGGGCTGGAATATAGCCTCGAGAGCCCTAGTGCTGCAGGATGTTGTGGTTTAAAAATAAATCTGAAACTGAGTTATCATTTCCTCTTGATGAAGGTAATGTCTCTCGTTAACATTTTTATCCCCATGTAACTTTTTTTTTGAAAGATGGCCATACCATCCTGATAAAATTGAGAACTGTACTGAACAAGTATAATTTTCTGGGCAGAGTTTGTGGGCCAAGATGCACGGGAGTGTAGGAAAGTGAGAAGTGTGTGTTGTGTTAGGTGACAGCAGCAGGAGGTCCGTCGGGCTGCCCCCGGAGCACAGTGTGCTGCTCCTGCTCGCCACCACGCTGCAGAGGGGAGCGCAGACAGAAGAGGGCATGTAGTATTTTGATCTCCTAAAACGATATGGGCTGGAATATAGTCTCAAGAGCCCCAGTGCTGCAGGATGTTGTGGTTCAAAAATAAACGTGGCGGGAATTGCAGTGGCTCAGAGCACAAAAGATAACTTATTTTTGGCAGTGCTGCTTTGTAGTTGAAGGGAAGAGTTGACTTTTTAGTCTTAGGCTTTTTTTTCTCCTTTATTTCACTTGCAAAATGACTCACATTTGTATTTTCTACAATGACAGTAATCATGTTCCTTTTTTTTTTCTTTCCTTTCAAAGTGAGATCTACAGGGGAAGAAAAAACCAAACCACCTGAGCTGACAGATTAATTACAACTCAGAAATCTAATACAGAATGTAAATACCTGTGTTATAGAGCTTTTCCAAAGCCACTTGGATCTGCAAGCCTACTAATGTAGAATGTCCCAAAGTGTTTTAAATCTAAAACAGCAGTGGGTTGGTTGAGTGGTTTCACAGGATATCTTATCTTCCCAAGTCAAAAGCCAGCAGTTCCTAGAGTTGCTTTTAGGAGCTTTTTCATAATTGCATGTGATCTACAGAGCTTTGGGAAAACGGTATTTTTAGTTCATGAAATATTTGAATTGACAGAAAACATGGGCAATTCACTGCTTCTAAAAACGAAGATGTAAAAACTATTTCTAGAAGGACCCACAATCCTTATGTTAATGTATATAATAAAGAAATGCACTTTTCAGTTCTGAGGCTGCACTATGACTAAGCAGGATTGTCAGATGTGAGTGTAACAAAGAACTGGTGTATCAGAAGCTTTCACTATAAGGAACAAGATGTAAATAGCATAAGTTATGCCTTATACTGTGTAGATGCTGTTTGCATTGTTTGCATCCAGCTCTGCATGAACTACAGTATCAACACTGCAGTTAAATAGTTGGGCGTTTTGTATATATCTGTACCGTGTTTAGGTAGTTACTGATGTGATTTATTGAAATGGTTTGCATTTCTGCCTTTGTACAGCAAAGAAATAAAATAAGCTTATAAAAATATTAAATTCTTGGTCAGTCTAAAGAAGCAGGTTGGGTTGTGTTTGTTGGGATCCACTGGGTAACATGACATCTGTTATACATGGTGCTGGCAACTAGCAGTTAGATCTGATCCTTGTGAGGCCACAACACCATAGTGTTCTTCATGAGAAACATCATGATCAGAAACTACTCCAATTTGTCCTTCCAACTTCTGAAGTTTACATACAGCATAGCTTTAGCCTAGTACCATGAGCTCTCTGTGACTTTAGCATACAAAAATAGTAAAATACTTTAAAACTACATCTGTATTCATCCATGTTTAGTATCTGGAAAATGAAGCTTCAGAATTTTGATACTGGGTCTTTAAGTGAATTAACTGTCCCTGTACAAGTGCCACACTTGGGCTCGTTTCAGTACTGGAGTGAAAAGTGTACTTTGCAGTTTTTTGTGTTGGCCGGGCTTCATTGATTGGTTTTTAAACGAGAACTCCCAAGTCCTTGTGTTCCCAAACATGCAGCATCAGCAACTACCCATCTCTTCACAGGCAAGAACAAAGCTAATAAACCCCTCAACTTTTTAACTAGCAGCTCTACAGCTATTTTAGCCAGATGCTGTGATATTAAACGCCCTAAATTCTGCTAATAAATACAAATAACATAGGGCAGTTGACACGGAAGAGGTTAAATAACTCTCAATGTGTATTTAGGTATAATCCAGCTTTCAACAAGGTTCACTAGTTCTGCAAGATGTGTGGTATTATACTATGCAAATTGGGAAATACACCGAGTGTCAGCTTGTGTTGGAAGTGATCTTGTGCACATGTTGCCACCTTCCAGCTCCGGAACACAGGACTTCAGTGTTGGATAATATTTTTCTGCATCTCTATAAACTGCCAACTGCAGGCTCAGCTATTGCAATAGTAGATAAAAGCAAAGTGAAAGCACATTTCATATGTAGATCATAGTAAAAACGGGGAAGGTGCTCCTCCAGTGAAGCTGGGGCCAGGGGTTAAAATTAAGAAAGCATCTTTTTGCACAGAATGGTCCTTTTAATTCAGTGGCTGGTTCCTTTCCAGATGGAAACTTCCTATTCAGCTTTTATTGCTGTTCTGTTTTGATGGGGAGAGTGGTCGGTGCCTGGGAGCAGCATTGATCCCCTTACGCTGGTTCAGCAATTTAGGGTAACATTTGTTGTGAAACGTGTAAAAATTTCCAGCACCAACAACTAATCCTGAATGCTCTGTGTTAGGGTGGGATTTTGTTAGGTGATGATACAGTGTTTTGAACCGTGGAGTGAGGAAGTATAGTTTTACAGAATAACCATTTTACTCAGTTATGGAATTCTGTCTTGAAAAGCAGGACATTTTGAACAGATCTATAGTGATTCTGGTTTTTAACTTCAGGCCACACAATTACAACAATGAAATGGGAGAAGCTGTAATTTGACAGTTACACTATAATTACTTCCTTAAATACATTTGTTGTTTCAATAGTGCACCTTCAGTGGAAAAAAATAGACCTTAGAAAATTAAACCACTTTGTGGCTGCTACTTGGATATGTACAGTATTATCCACTTGTGATACTGGAAAACAATGTACTGTCCAAGCTCAGTATGCTAACTAGCTGAAGAGATTAGACTTGGACTCAAAGAAAAGTTCCTGAGTGATACTGACCTTAAATACAAGCTCACTTAAAAGATAAATGTGATAGGTCCTTCTGAATTTGTATAATAATGCTTGATTTTTTTTCTGAACGTTTATGAGGATTAAAGTATTTTTGTTGAGTCCGTATTTGTTCACTTAAGCATATTTGTACCTGTAAGCACTTCCCCCGGCTATTTGAGGACTCCTGTAATAAATTAAAAAGCTCTAAAACCCATTCTTGTCTCTCCTTCAGTAAGAATGGCTGAGCATCTAAATGCATTAATTAGCAATAGCAACAGTCAGGATCTGTAATTATAAAATGGCCTGGTTTTGCTGACTCTAACTGGAACAAATGCCACAAGTTGCCAGTTCAGCCTGTATTTGGTATGGGAAATTTACTCGTCAGAGTTTTCAGATCTGAACTGCAGTTTTTAAATAATGGGATTTGTAGAGAAGAAAGAAGATTGTTGTGAATTATTGGTTTTTTGAAAGCACTTAAAAGATAGCCATTTCCTTCATTTTGAATAATCTTGTTGTGTGAAGAGCCTCATTTATAAGCATAATTAAATTACATTGATTTCAAAAGTCACTTTAGCCGTTGTAATTTTTGGTGGAGAGGTCAGCCTGCTCGCTAGACCAGCCGCCGGGCCTGAGGAGCTGGAGCTGATTGCAAGCTGTAAACCTGCCTGTGTTCCCGCGGCACAGACCTGGGCTTGCAGCAGCTCCTCACAGCGCGACCCCTGCAGGAGGGAGTGCCGGCCATCGCCCCCCGGTTAAGCGGTAGGGAGACACTCCTAGAAGTTGTAACAGCAAATTCAAAAGATACAAGCTCAGGTCATGGTTGGTCTTTTCACTGACTTTATTAGGCCTCTTAACATTTTGCAGCATCTTTCTTCAAAAGGAAAACTTAGCATTTCAAATGAGAACTTCAGGAATCTAAACATCTGCAAGAAACTGTTCAAGTTCCTGGAACAGTTTTGCTTTTGTCTTTTGTAGATTGTAATGCAAATCCCACACAGATCTGCTTTTAAATAATACAATATTCTTTTCCAGACAGACAAGAAATTTTGGTGGTACAGCTGTTAATTTTCCATGGAACTGACTTCCTTCCCTTCCTTCCTTCCATAATCGTACGAATGTCACAAGCAGATTACGGCAGTGGTTATTGCTTCTCTAGCAAGTAAGCAAAGCACATGTCTTAAAAAATGAAACAAAAATTTATATTTTTTCTTGCAGATGAGGAAGGTGCCAGATCAGATACAGAGTTTCAGCAAGCTCAGAAAGGGAAATCCTCTTTTCTTATATATTTTAATTAAAAGACACACAAGTTCTTAAAAGGCTAGTAGGCTCCTAAACCTAGGATAACATTTGTGTGCACAAACTGTGACCTCAACATTAAAAGAAAATTTTTTTTGAAAAATAAAATTAATTTTAAAAAATATTTATTTTTTTAATATAAAAGTTATAGAAAAAAAAAGTTACCTGTCAGAAGTTCAAAGTCCAGTAAAACCATTTCAGAATTTATTTGTAAAGTTTTAAAAGATTTTAAATTAGAGATGGGCCCAGACCTTTGAGTGCAAGTTAAGAAGCAAGGCCTCAGGTTTATTATACCAGTAACAGTAAAGGTTGAAGCTAGATACAGACTTCTCTAAAGATTTCTGGCTGAGATTTGGCATGACCAAAATACTTGTGAGACAGCTGGGGTTCCAAGAGAAGAATTCAGGATCTGGAAACATCAACAAACGGAGAACTTCCCTTATTATTTGCAGCAGCAGCTGTTTGTAGGCCATTACCTACCCCTTCACTTTCTTCACAAGCACACAAAAAGAAGTTCTTGAACCCATGTACCTGTAGGAAACACATCCTACTAAATATTGCAGGTGGTAAAATTTTAGCATAGCTTCTGAAATGAGGGAAGGCATTAATGTGGTTTTGACTAGGAGGACACACATGCTAATGCTGTTATTGGGAAGTGCCTTCTTTCCGCAACTGCGATGACACTGTCTTCTGCTCTTCTCACCTGTTAGGCTGTATTCTGCCTGTGCTCTTGTGTTCAGACATGTCTGGGAAATAAACTGTGTGTAGAATGAATGAACTCCCATTTTCCCCTCATGAGACTCAGGAACGTTCAGATCATTTCTTCCTGAACGCACAGCAGCTATTGAAAGTACCTTGAGGAACACCAAACACTGTTGTTAGCTGCACGCTCAAGGATCAAAACAAGCTTTCCAGAAGTTAGTTGTGATCTCCTCATGATCCCTAAGACACCTACCAAAACAGGACAATATCTACCCACTGCCTCTGTCCCTTCCACTAAAGCAGGTTGCACAGAGTTCATAGGTGGGAGCACAGAACTGTGATCTACTTGGTAATGCTACTACCCACAAAGAACCTTTTTAGCAAGCAATGTTCTCATTGCCAGGGCCAGTAATACTTAAGTTTTGTGTAAGAAACAATTTCTTATGGCAAAAATCCCCCTGGTGTTAGAGACAGATTCAACCTTAACTGCTCAGCAATGTATGCAAGGCCTTCAAGTTGATGAGAGGATGATTTCCATTCTTGTTAGCTGAAGAGAAAACAAACACCTTTGAAATAATGCAAAATTATTCCATCCTAGAATATTCATGAGGGAAATAACAGATTTTCCTCACCAACTGCAGGAACAATTCTTCCTGTGATGAGAGGTTTGAAAACAAAACCAAAACACTGTGAAAAGACTATTGTCTTTTGTTTGAGATCAAACAAATCTCAACTGAAGATTTTTCTTGAGAACTGAATAAAGGGATAAATACAAATATCAGTGTTTCAGTTGCCAAAGCTGACATGGGTTGGCAGTCTCAGTGCACAGATCAGGGGGTTTGATTGGTTTGGAAAGTATCAAAAACACTGACAGCCCTGGGCCCCTGAATAGCATAAAAGGAAAATATGGATCAGTGTGTATTCACTACGTATGTGCTTATCCCAGCCTGAGAGACTCAGGACTGTATTAAAAATTTACTGCAGATTGAAGCTCGGGAATCTTCTTTTCAAAAAGAAACCAAATTTGTGACATTAGATGATCACTCCATAGAGTCTTAAGATCAAGTACCTTCCAAATGAAAACATCTTTTATTCCCAATCTTTAAAATATTGTTCCTTTGTAACATGGAGAAAACTTAGACTGTTACAATCTCGAGAGAAGAGGTTGGAAGGCTGTCCAGATATTATCTGTATGCTCTGTATGCGTCTGTGAGGATCTGTCTGTTGCCTAGAAATGAAAACAAGACAACAATAATTGTTTACATAGATGTTGCCTGAAAACTTCCCAGGCATTTATACTCCCTCTGCTGGCTTTATGCCAATGGATTATTTCTTAAATTGACAAGTGGGAACTATTTTGGGGAGGGTAAGGAAGGAAGTCTGCAAAACAGTGTTTATGATTTGGAGAGAAAATGATGCAGCCATAAAGTGGGGGGGGAACCAAACCAAAACAATGCCACTTTAAAAGTGAAATCAAAACCTGATCAGGGTGGTGTCCTTTACTACAAATTACCACTGATCAATTTAAGAAAATCAAGATTCAACTAGAAATAGTCATTCAGCCATGTGCTTTACTGACAGCCAAATGGTGGCTTTGAAATGGGCACAAGAAAACTGAATCAGTTATACTTGGAGCTGAAGTCTTAGATGTCTTTATTTTGTAGAGGTAACTCTCAGTTTAAAAGTAATGACAGATTCACAGCGGTAATACTGGTAGTACAGATTAATTACTACGATACAGAACTATGATTATCATAAGGATGAGATTTGGGGTTTCTGTTTCAATATAGAGAGAACTTCAGTGTGGGCTATCCTCTAAGGCCAGTTTTACCTAAATATAAACCCATCACGCTGCTATCAGGCAGCTTGCTGCCTCTGGACAAATCATTCTTCTGTACTATGCCCATTTGCAAAAAGGGGGTGACTGCCTTGATCTCCTGTGCAAATTTCTATCCATTCTGCTCTGCAGTGACTCCTAAGAACAGGACCCTCCATAGGATGCTTGCCCAGCACCAACAAGGGCAGCCCTTGGACTTCTTGCTGTGCTTCGTGAAGCAATGGTGAGTGCCAGGACCTCCCAGGGGCCCTAAAAGATCATCCTCTTCAAAGACAGGAGCAGAAAACTCTCTACTGTCTTGAAAGATGCTGCCCCAGGTCTTATTGATGCTCTCGGTCTTTACTGTCTTTTCTTCCTTTAAGAAATCAAATGGCAAAGTAAATTCAGTGTTCCAAACACATATGCAAAATTAGCATCTTGTTGACAATTTCAGCTGAGAAGCCAAAATGTATGAATGTACAAATAAATGTTCCTCATGTTTATTTTACATGCAGGTGTTGGTTTTTTTTCCTTTGATATCCTATCAGTCTTGTATGTTGAGACAGGAAAATCAGAAATACCTGATTCATCTTCAGTATAACTTGCACTTTTTTCAGTGATGACAAAACTGTTCCCTCTCTAGGTTAAAGGATCTCGCGTTTAAAACTCTTAGAGATAGGATTAACCCTTTCCTCACCTCTTTTTCATCTCCCAGCACATCTTTTTTACGGTGGCCACAGAGGAACTGAAACAGGTACATCCCTCCAGCACCACGGCTTGTGTGCAATAAATGCTCTAAACAGCCTGAACTGCTGCAGAGTTTCAAGGACAACTTTGGCGAAAGGGGAAAAAGGCAGAAATTATCTGCTCTTTCTTATCCATTTGCCAGACAAGTCCCAAGCTCCGCACTGTCTGAAGTTCACGGCGTGCACAGACCCAGCCGCACGGGCGAGCAGGTGGGAGCAGCCCCGTCTGTGCTGGTGCGGAGCCTGGGGGGTGGCCGGAGCTGCTCACTGGCTTCTCAGAGCGGCGGGGCCACTAGGGGGATGTCTGCAACCATCCTTCCACCGGCTTCCCAGCTGCCAAACCACCTCTTCACGTTTCCGACCAGTTGCAAATGACACCCGGCATAAAACAGTAATTGAAGAAGCTGTTAAGGATGTATCGCCATGGCCTGGGGCAAGCAGCTGGTTACTGCTGGTCGGGGCCGAAGCGGCACGGCACCAGGGCACCACAGGCTCCGAGTGAGTTGATAGAAATCACAGAATCATAGAACACTTTGGGTGGGAAGGGACCTTTAAAGGTGATCTAGTTCACACCCCTGTAGTGAACAGGGACATCTTCAGCTAGATCAGGTTGCTGAGTCCCGTCCAACCTGACAGTTTTCCACCATCAAATTGCAGTTAGTGTAAATCAAACGGCTGCCTCGCAGATCCCTAGCTGCTGCGCTCCTACCGGCATGTCAGAGACAACCCCCCCAAGGCTTTTTGACAGCCCAGGTTCAAGGGCTTCCAGGTCTTGGAAGATCAAAGGGTCTGGGCTGTGGCATTATTAGCTGACTGACTCTGTGGGCTACACAGCTACCTGCCTGCTTGCAAGCCTGTGATACCAGTTATGAAGGAATCTTGGACATATGCTTGGAAAATTCTGAAAAAAAAACAAATTTTGTTCTTTTCTGTAGTGAAAACTCTCTTCATGCAGCTGCTCTGAAGGCAGCATCACATCCAGCAATTTGTTTGGAGCTGGAATTCTGTTTTACTGTAACATCTCCTACATGTTTATCATCTACAGCAGTATCCTTTTTGTTTGTTTGTTCATTTGTTTGTTTCATAATGGTGTAGCTTGTATCTTGTGGCATGGCATAATCTACTTAAACTATCAACAAGTTAGCAGTATGCTCAGTGACAAAAGTACTTCTTTTTAATTTTTATTAGTTCTAATTTAGTTGTCTCGAAAAGAACACTGAATTGAAAAATTAATAGTGAAGAGTCCCACCCCCTACAGGGACCAACTGTTGGAACCGATGGGATGAAAGGGGCTGCAAAGAAAGGAAAAAATTGATAAGCTGAAGAAATAAGCACGTGTTATAGGTGCTGCAATAGGCCTCATGCGCCCCAGAACAGCAAAATTAATGAGCCCTCGTCTATTACCCTGGCTAGGTAGATGGGTTGAACTCTTATACTTAAAAAAAAGATTAAAATGTGTTTTAATTTAGGTGGAAAAGAAGCAGCATAGATTTAAAAAGTGGTAATAGTTAGAGTTGGATGATTTATTTATTTATTTTAATAGTTAATTCCCCGGAAAATGTGGTTTCAGTCATGTCTAAACTATTTGCTTCAAATTTGCTGAATAGCTTTGGCTAGGGAAAAAACAAAGGAGTGGATAAACTCTGTTGGAGGAAAGTCCCCAATTACCCGACAGCTCAATGATCAGAGCATTTACTTAGGTTGCAAAGACCCCTCAGTAGAGGCTGTTTTGAGGCAGGCTACGCTCAGTCCTTCCTGTTACCACTTTGCTTCTGTCCAAACGCAGAGGATGGGGACACACCTCCCAAGGGAGCGTGTCGGTTCCCAGGGTGGGAAACCATCATTCTCATGCTCCTCCTTGCTGACCCAATGAACTCGGTGCCTTTATGCAGGGCAACAGATTCAACACGAGGAATAATTTTCCCTTTCTCCCATTTCAGGGATCCCCAGTCCCTTGACAGCTTCCCAAGAAGTGGAATTCTACTTCAAATTCCCTTGGACAAAAGTAGGATTTCCTTATCCTAAGTGTCTCCAAGCTACAAGGTTAAAAAAATGAAACTGCCTCTCTTCTTTCAAGCATCCAGAGCTAATATTCTACATTGGAACAAACAGAACATTTAATGGTCCCTACAAAGAAATACATCAGGTTACTTTCTTTCAGGAAGGAAAACCAGCCAGTTTGGTTACATCCAGACTGTGCTGCTTTTTCTTATATTCACTGTGGTTTTTGAACAAAACGCAGCCTCCGTAGTGTCTTCTACTGGTCCTGAAATAGTTTGGTTTCCCCCTCATCCAGGCTGCACTACGCTTCTTACAAACCGTTACGTCTGCAGCTACACAGAGAACTGAACACACTGCTGAGGGCGCCCAGCTCTAGTCCCTGTGATGCCAGTCACCACAGCAGCCCTGACAAACTGCACTCATCATGCTGCAGGTATTTATTTGCTTGCTGCCTTTACTTGGATGAAGGTTGTACCAAAACCCCATCATTTATAGCTAGAAATGTTATTTCCCATCAAAGCTTATTTGTGGCCAGTTTGCATGCATATGTTCTTCCGCCTGGATTGTTCTGCAATGTACAGAGCCCTTGGTCTTCTTGGTTT
Source organism: Merops nubicus (assembly GCF_000691845.1). Classification (NCBI taxonomy): domain Eukaryota; kingdom Metazoa; phylum Chordata; class Aves; order Coraciiformes; family Meropidae; genus Merops; species Merops nubicus. The sequence continues at coordinate 6,808 of NW_008625408.1, read as the reverse complement.
GGTGTATCTATAGACATCACCAAGTCACTCCTCTGCTGGATGTAGCAAATTGAGTTTTTTCAAGTCATCTCACATAAAACAGGCTGTCTTATTCCTTTACCTCTGCCCAATTCCCAGTTTCTTTCTCTCCTTCCATACAGATGAATGGAACTATTCCTGTCCCTGCAGTGTATCTTTGTTGAGTCTTACTTGAGTATCTTTGCTGAATTTTGCAATACCATTTACCCTTTTTAATTCCATATTTCCATCAACTAATGGAAGCCTGAGGGATCTCTCTGCAGCTGTTTCCAAATGGCAAGTTCCCATGTTATATCAGTAGTTCTTACTAGTCCCCAGGGGCACACCCTGAGCAATGTCCCAACACTCAACTCTCTACTGATGTTGTCTTCTGACTCTGTGCAAATAGCCACCATCAGCAGCACACTCTGTTATTTCATGCTGATAAACAAAAACTTTCTAATTTCAAAATGTAAAACAAGATGAAGCAAGACTGGTCCTCATAATTCCTACCAATCCAAGTCTTCAAGCATTCAGCTAATGCCCTCCTATTTCACCCCATCAGGCAGGCAGTTCTATGTAGTTTAGGAATAGTATGTTACCATCCAGAATATTGTGTAGATAGACCTCCTACAAAGAATGTGCATGAAAAGTTCCTTCATAATTCCCATTAACTCCAACCTTACCACAGAAAATTATTTACTGAAGACAAGGTAAAAGAGATCAGCTGCACTTTTTTTTTTGCCATTACTTTATAGTTGTGATTAGTACGGAATGATATGCATTTAGACTGTTCCCTTTCTTCCATATCTTTGTTATTTGCCAGAAATGTGCTTTTAATCATGGTATGTTACTGAGGACACAGGAGTTTGGTAACTGTTATATTTGTCTCCTTTTAAGACACATATATATTTACTATTTTCATTCATATGGCATCATCCTGACAATAGTTATTGAAATTAAGATGCAGTTTTAATGATTTCAGAATTCTGATACTTAATTGATACCAAATTCATTAAAGCCTTCTAAGTTTTAATTCCAATGTGACTGGAATTACCACATCTATGGCAGTTTTAATTTTCCACACCTTAATTCTGCTTATCCATATAGTGTTTTGTTTCAACATCATCACCCATCACCAAAGTCGAGATGAAGTATTCATTTGGACTGTGACAAAACTGAGAGCATCTCTACACTAGACTCTTCACACAGTTGCCCCATGTACTATTTGAAAGTCAAGTCTAGTAATAACAGTTGTTAAAACAAGACTGCCCTTCTTGTTGGTCAAAATGAGGAGAAATAGGGAACCATATATTTTCTACAGAGGAAGAAAAAAAGTAAGGTTCCTGGATAGTGTCTCTTTTTCTCCTCTCCTCTCCTCTCCTCTCTGTGCTGTTTACTTTGCTGCTCTACTCTGATGTTGTTTAAATATAAAATGACATAACTTCTCCAAGACTGTAAACCCTTACCTGCAAAGCTACATCTTCACTAGTGCACTCACAGTTGTTCTTTTTCCTCTTTTACAGCCCGTGAAAGTTTCCCAAGAACAGATACAGCAACTGTAGTTGTTTACACCTCAGTATTAGCTAGACTGGCTTATTTTCCCCACAATTAACAGTAGCTAAGTCTTGATGAAAAGCAGATCGTAGGACTGACAGTACTAGTATGGAGACACATAATGTGGGTATTCAGAGATGCACACAGAACTAGAGCAATAATCATCCTTATTTAGCCCATTCTATACAAGTCCTCTTTCCTTGGCATTTCCCCGTAACTGCAGGGAGTGTTCAGTGCCCAGGGTTTTACTGTCACTTTCCACGCCAGTTCTTGCGTATTTATGGCTAAAGGCCAGATCAAAAGTAGGATTTATTAGGTGCCTACAATGGAGACTCACACCAAAATCCAAGACTGCAATCCAAAAATACTCCTCTCAGTAGCTGTCTGACTGTGAAGGTCACTAGGTTTGCTGTCTATGTCTCTGCCTCCATCCTGATGAGCACTGTCATCAGTAGGCTAGAAAGCCTTTTCTTCCTGGCCTCCTTATCTTCTTATTAATGTATATTTACTGCATAAAGAGCGCTACAGCAGAATGCATCCTTAAAGAGGCAAAACCACACAGAAACTTACAAGAGAGTGGAGAGGAGCTTTATTTGGAGTTGGAATATACAGCCAGAATTGGCAAAGGATGGAGAAAGGAGGATACGTACGCGAGTCCTCGCCCTGTGGCAGAGTTCTGCTCTGGCTCGGGAGGGACGGGCTGGCTCAGGCTGCCTGGCACGTGGGAAAACAGAGGGCGTTGGGCACGCTTCTCAGAACCAGTTCTGCTCAGTACAGCTTGGCACCCCTTTCTAACATGTCTGATTCTCCTCAGCTTTTAAATAAGAATCCTATCTGTCCAGTTCTCGTCTTTAAGTTCCATTTAGGGAAGCAGATGTTTAAATGTTTGATCTTAAATCCACAATAAATTGTAAGAAATGCTTGTGTTCGTATGGATACGTGTTCACTGGGAGAGATAAATCTTACAGACATGCAAGTCACAGGACTGAATCAATCCTTAGCCCCCTTGTCAGAATCAAAAGGAAGCAGAAACAGTTTTGAGAAGCTTTGGCCAGCACTTCTGAGGGACTTTTTACCCCGCACACTTCCAATTCTTCAATCTTTATAATGTGTCACATAAAGGAAATGCTGAAGACAATGCTCACAGCAGAAATAAGAGCAGCAGAAACCTCTGCTCCAAGGTACTGTGAGGTACAAGCAGCTCACTGACAGCACAATGCAGATGATTTCATACATCAGAGCAGGCCCTGGAGCTGCTATGATATACCTGTGGGCCACAGAGCCCTAAACGTCACCTAAATGCAGAAAGCAGCGGAGGAAAACTTCAGGTCACTTTGTCCTTACTCTCCAAGATACGTTTACTGCAGCTTCCTCCTGAGAACTACAGCAGAGAATCTGGCACATCAACATCACACGTAAGCATTTCAATTAACCTAAATTCATGGTTTCACTTCTGCCTTCCCAATGCCTCCAAGAAACTATGAAACTACCTTATTAACACAAGCAGTTTTAGTTAGCTGGGGAGAATTATGTAACCAATTAAGAGACAGGCAGAGACCAAGTCCTGCGTTATCAGGACACACCCAGACATTATGCAGCCACCTTGGTCTCACACCTTCTTTTCTTGACCCTCTGGTATTTGTGTTTAAGACACTGAATTCAACACAGCACAGACTACTAGCTAACATTTCTGCATTTATCAGCTATAAATGCTGTTTGAAAGAGTGGCAAGCAAGGATACCTAGCATTCCTATCAGGCAAAGACACATTCTTGCCCAAGTAGAAAGAGTAGATATAGACTTTTACCTCTAACGTTTACCATATGAAGCTTTTTTTTTTTTTTTTTAATATTTGCTTGATTGCTTTGGTTTGCATTTAATTATACAGATGGCTGAGTGGGTTTGTGATTTTATAGTTGGGCTGTGCTAGTGATTGATGTGGTAGTGTCATTCTTACTGAGGGCTGGTTTGGAAATACATGGGGTTTGAAAAGCTCCTTGTATTTAAAGCCGCTAGTTCCAACGCAAGAGATGCTGTACTATGAATTCAATGAAAGAGGGTTAAAAAATGGGTTTTGTGGACTTCACATGACTATGGTATTTGCACCACGACAACACCGGAATCAGAAATCAACATTGCTGATGACCGTGGCTGACTTTGCGACTCCTTTAAAAACATGTGCACTTGTATCTGCTAGACACAAAAGTCATGTACCTTTTCTTCCCATCTGTTCTCATTAACCTAAACCAGAGAAAAAAAGGTTTAATTTTAATCCAGAGAAATAATTTATTAACCCTTACATTGATTAACCACTAGCATGTGAGAAAGGAAAACTTTAAGAAACAACCAAACACAAGAAAAGTATTTCTTTCCACCCCTTGTTTGTATTTATGGATCTAAAAAAAGCAAATCCTTATGCTAGTAAAGTAAATGTAAATTTTTTCTGGAGGTAGAATGACATTCTCTAGCTACAATCTCCAAAGTCTTGAGACCTCATTATCTAAAAACCCACCTTTTATCCTATTTACGTCCCAACAACGATGGACTGACATTCCAAGCGTCACTGGATGCCCCAGTGGGGAGGGACAGTAGTGAAGCACCTTTGCCCATAGCAGTTTGACATGGCTGAATTTTGGCAGCTTTCAAAGACTTGCTTGGACCATGTCTTTTTTTGTCCTCACTCTGTCATCACAATTTGGTTCTCAGGATGAGAGAGTCAATTTATGTCTCTAGGCAGAGATAGTTAATGAGATCACTGGTAGCTCACTTAACTTTTCTATGCAGTTGTTTTCCCATATGCAAAATACAAAAATGGACTTTAGAGACCCTGCCTATTAGTAGAGTCAAGTCCCCCACCAGTAGTGCTCTTACTCTTCCTACACAATACCTGCAGAAAGTGGGAGCCTAAGAAGAGGATTTGCAAAAGCCTTAACTAGCCAGAAGCAACTGCTAAAAATGTAGCGGCCCTTTCTCCCAGCACAGATGCATAGATGGGTAGTTTGTCTCCTTTTTCTTCTTTTGCAGCAGCTAGTAGTGAAAGCACACCCGAGGTCCAGAGCCAAATCCCTCTTCCTTCTGAGAAGGCTTGATCCCTACGGAATACCCTAAAGGAATGACCTGAAGCTGATGACTTTTAACCAATAAGCCCAGTTCACCATCTTCTCACAAATCTGTGTATAAAAATGCAGCCAGTTCTGAAAATGATTAACAGCAAATTCCCAACTGCTTCGGGACACCGAAGGCATATTTGGACTGTAGACACCTAATGAGTCAAATGGCATTGCAGGGAGCAGAGAGGTGAAGGATCCAGCTGTGGACACGTGGGCTTAAAGATGTTGCGTGTACATGGTGAAGGCTTGGACTTTGCCCTACAAAACACGGCAAATAACTTTTGGCAATTGACTGTGTCAGACTTCAAAACTACACGTATCAAGTAAAAACAGGTCTTCCTTAGATGTTCACCATTAGGGATAGGTGTTATCCTAAGAGATATGTGCCACTATAGGCAGAAAAGGGACAAGTGTAAAAAGACCATAGGTGGTGGTGCTATTTTGTCTTTAGGACACATAAAACCAGTCCTTTTCAGAAATACTGAGGGAAGGATTTGATTTTCTGTGTACTCTTTTTGCCACTTAATCATTTATAACCAGCAATAAAGCTTTTGCTGATGATTTTGTGGGGGATTTTTGTTGTACAAAGGAATTTGGCTGACTGCTGTTGTCAATCTGTAACAGGGTAAAACATGTTTGCCAGTGAACAGCTATGTACTGAAGGATAAATGAACAGATCTATTGGGCAAGAATTTCAAGAAGTTACTGTTCCTACACACTTGCTTTGGAAGTCACAATCACACTTTTTTTTTTTTTTTTTTAATACAAATAAGAATGTTATGCTTATTTAAGAATTTCTTTGTTACCCTTGTTTAAATAGCACCCTGAGCAATATCACTAAATCATATAAGGTAGATAAAGAGCAGTCTTTACAAAGCTTATTTCATAGATAAGAAAAATGAGGAAAAGAGAAGCAGCTTGCCTGTTGCAAAGAGAACTTAGATCTTCCTATCACCTGGTGGTCAACTCAAAACTCATTGAACTCACCCTAAAACTACTGTTAATATTAGGAAAACCACCATGGGCTCCTTACTGATGATGGGAGACAGAATCTTCATGTCCAAACCTATTTTAAATCTCTCCTAAAAAACCCCAAAACATTATGCTGTGCTGCATACAAGAAATGAACAAATGAGTAGACTGTATGTGAAGAAGTTATGTTTCTTTTAGGTAATTTAGAACTCTTAATGATTGATGTGCTAGGCCATGTAACCTCACAATCCTGCTAGTACCCACATTCTAATCATAGTAGCAACCCTACAAGGTGTTGCACCTACTTCTTTTCTCTCATTGTAAACTGCTCAAGCAAATTATGTGATATTTTTGTTGCTGTTGCAGTAAAATGGATCCTAATGTTTTGGGAATTAAGTAGTCCCATGATATAAATAAACAGTGCCTCTTCCAAACAGATTTTTACCAATTTCTTCAGAAAATTCACAAACTCAATATGGTTCACTGAAAGAAGCATGAGTGACAGAGCCCAACCTGACTTTTCAAAATGTTCATGTGAATGTTCCTGTTGGGTTGGGGGTTTTTGATTCAGTAGACTCTAAAACAGAATCCAGTTATGGGGTTTGGGCCGATATTCAGACCCCCCACCCCCTCCCTTGAGTTGTGGGTTGTTCAGTGCCATGGCTCTGACTCAGAATATCACAGAGTGATCTCACTCAAAACCATGCAAGTGACTCATCTATTTACTTATTTCTCTTTGACTCCTTCTCCTCTTCAAATCAAAATATTGGCCCATTTTTCTGACATCATCTCACTAACATCCAGCTATCAGCTCAAAGTCAACACAATAAAACGATTAAACTTTCATCCCTGAGACTCCTGTGCCTCCGTGGATGGCACCTCTGTGGTCTCTGCTGTCCTGCCCAGTAACGTCAGCCACATCTCTGGGCATCTGGAACCACATTTGGGCCACGACCTCACGACGTCGTTCCAAGGCATACCACTGCCACCCAGCTTGCCTCGTGCATCCCCACCATGACTGGGCCATCAGGGGCCCCCCCCCTGCCACAGCCTGCTCTTGCTTGGCTCGGATGAACGCGATCCTGACGCCCTCGAAATTTGGGTGATTTTTTTGTGTGTGTGCTTTACGCTACGCTGGCAAGATGAGGTCTCAGCCACAATTCACCCAGCCAC
>NW_008625407.1:11907-21569 GCF_000691845.1 Merops nubicus | reverse complement strand
CCAGCCTGTCCAGGTCTTGTTGAATGGTAGCACAGCCTTCTGGTGTCATCTACTCCTGCTAGTTTTGTATCTTCAGCAAACTTGCTGAGACCCCAGTCTGTCACTTCATCCAGGTCACTGAATATGTTGAACAAGACTGGGTCCAGTACGGACCCCTGGGGAGCACTCCTAGTTACAGGTCTCTAGCTAGATGCTGCTTTGCTGATCACAACCCTATGAGCTGTTATTCATCCACTTCTCAATCCACCTCACTGTCCACTCATCTAACCCGCACTTTCTAAGCTTACCTAGGAAGATGTTATGGAAGACAGTGTCAGAAGTCTTGACGTAGTTAAGGTAAACATCCACTACTTTCCCCTCATCTGCCCAGCCAGTCATGCTATCACAGAAGGATATCAGATTGGTCAGGCTTGATTTCCTCTCAGTAAATCCATGTTAACCACTGCTGATAACCTTCTTTTTCTCCAGATGCTTAGAGATGACCTCCAGAATGAGCTGTTTCATCACCTTTCTGGGGTTGTAAATGAGGCCGAGTGGCCTGTAATTTCCTGGGTCCTCCTTCTTATCCTTTTGGAAGACTGGAGTGATATTTCCTTTCATCTAGTCCTAAGGCACCTCTCCTTTTCTCCATGACCTTGCAAAGACGATGGAGAGTGGCTCAGCAATAACATCTGCCAGCTCCCTCAGCACTTGAGTGCATCCCGTTGGATTCGGGGGTGTCAGGCTTGCCTAAATGATCTCCAGCACAGTCCTCATTGATCAATGGAGAGTCTTCCTTACTCCAGACTTTACTTCTGACCTCCAGGGTCTGGGATTCCTCAGGGCTGGCCTTAGCAGTAAAGACTGAAGCCAAAAGGCATTCAGCACCTCCGCCTTCTCTGTATTCTCAGTCACCATGGTGCCCGCCCCATTCAGCGGTGGGCCAATATGTTCCATAGTCTTCCTTTTGCTACTGATGTACTTAAGCACTTTTGTTGTCCTTTGCATCCCTTTCCAGACAGTTGGTGAGAACTGGTGAAGGACTTTTTACAAGGACATGTAGTATAGCAGGTTGTCCAGAGAGGCTGTGCATGCCCTCTCGAGAAAAAGACAAGAAGAGGTCACTCAGTGATTGTTGTCATGGGCAAAACAGACTTAATTCAGTGAAATAAATTTAGTGGGGTTTTTTTTGTTTGTTTGTTTGTTTTTGTTTGTTTGTTTTTTTTTTTGTTTTGTTTTTTTTCCACCCAGTCAAATAAATGGTTTGGTAATGAGAAATAATACTAAATCTTAAAACGCCTTCCCAGCACCCCTCCCCTCTTCCTGATTTCAACTTTACTCTCAATTTCTTTGCATTAGCACCCGAGAGGTGCAAGTGGATGGTCAATGGGATTTGTGGTCAGTTTATCACATGTTGTTTCTGCTTCTCCTTCCTCCTCACACCCGTCCCCTGCTCCAGCATTGGGTCTCTCCCACAGGAGACAGTCCTCCATGAACTTTTCCAATGTCAGTCCCTTCCACAAGTTACAGTTCTTCACAAATTGCTCCTATATGGGTCCTTTCCATGGTGTTCATTCCTTCAGGAACAGACTTCTCCAGTGTGGTACACCATGAGGTTACAAGTCCTGCCAGCAAGCCTACTCCAGCATGCGCTCCTCTTTCCAGAAGGTCACATCATCCTTTAGGTACATTCACTCGCTCTGCTGTGGGGTCCTTGATGGGCTGCAAGTGGAGATCTGCTCCACCGTTAACTTTCCTGGGCTGCAGGGGGACAACCTACCTCACTATGGTCTTCATCATGGGCTGTAGGGGAATCTTTGCTCTGGTGCCTGCAGCACCTCCTCCCCCCACTTCTTCACTGACTGTGGTGTCTGTAGTGCTGTTTCTCTCACATATTCTCGCTAATTCTCACTCCTTTCTTCCAGCTGCTGTTGAGCATCAATTTTTTCACTGTCTTAAATATGTTATAACAGAGTTGCTACCACCATCAGTGATGGGCCCAGCTTTGGCCAGCGACAAGTCCATTTGACTCCGTGGAACATTGGCTCCATCAGAGACAGGGGAAGCTTCTAGCTGCTTCTTACAGAAGCTATCTTTGTAACCCCCCTGCCACCAAAACCTTGACATGCAAACCCAATACAATTTTGTAAAAAAAGAAAATCTTCTCTTAATTGGCAAATAGTGAAGCTCCTGGATCTATAGCAAAGCCTGGAGTCCCCAGCATTGCCAAGAGTAGTGAGATGTTTTCCTTGGCATGCAGTGGTCATTTATCACTGTGGCGTCTGTTTTCGCTTTAGAGCAACAATTAAGGGTAGATGATGGCAAATCTCTAGAAAACAAGGAAGGTCTGACAGGCTGAAGAGGTTTATTCAATGTTACCATGCAAAAAGAAGAAATGAACCAAACTAAGTACAGGGTTTTGTTCGTATCACATTTGCACTAATTTTTGCTCTTTGACCAAAGCACTGCTAAGGTCAATTATAGAGTACTATGAGACCAGCTAGAAGCTGGGATTATTTTTCTGGGTAGAATACTGCAAAGGTATTCTTGCAGTTATTGTTAAAGGTAGCCATGCTCTTTCAGTCAGACACCATAGAGGCAATGCTTAAAATAATTGTGATTCCCCTCTGATTCATTTCAGCTCTCTGGGTTGTCTTTCATCATTCAAAAATGTCAAGTGTATGTTGAATTATGTGCCTTTATCAGTGTCCAAGCAACAAGCAGAGTGCAGAGTGAACTTTTAATATGTACATTAAATATAGAACATTGAAAGCTGTTTTAAATAACAGAAACTTGATTTTTTTTGTGGAGAGGAGGGAGAAGGATGAAGTAAAATATAAATCTCTTTTCAAGTTATTTTCAGTATACAGTGAAAATACCCATGTTAACAGTATTTTCATCTTCCAACTGACATTCCACTGTATGTGCATGGGAGGCCACACAGAATTTGCAGATTTTAATCTCACCTGAAAAAAAAAGCCACATACTATCATTTCGTAACCTGCAGTTGAAGGTATCAAATGACTCATTTTGCTTATATGGTATAAACTACAGCTGCTCAGAAACAAGGACTTCAGTCAGGCTGGGATCTCAATTTGGTCAGCCTTTACCAGGCTGCAGTATCTCATGAACCCAAGCCTTGGAGCTCTGCCTCTGCCTAACTTTCATCCTAAAAAATGCCTTTACAGAGGTTTTGTTTGCTATACCCTAATAAAACATGGGCATTTGTAGGAGGACAGAAGGTGTCTGTCAAGCATAAATATAGGGTGCTCAGCCAGCAGGAGGAGTGTCAGGACAGAAGTAATCACAGCTCTTTTCCTCCTCTGCTCCACTTCGATTCACTGGAAGGGCCCTTTCTCTCGTTCTGGAGCATCTTGGAGCTCCCTAATGTCTGCATAGATGTGACTCTAAAAGAAAAGACAGTGCTTGCCTATTCACTTTATTTATGAAGAAATGGGTGCCTTTCTCTTACTCCTTGAAATGTGAGCTATGTATACCCAGACTGATGGGCTTGATGCTGATCTTTTTTGCACCAAAACGAAAAAGATGCTGATTGCTTAAAGAGCAGATCCCAAAAGCACTCTGCAGCAGCCTGTGTGTTGGTTCACGGGGTATGAATTCATTAGTGCTCTTGGGGAGTGCTGCCATTTCACAACTAGAATAATCTCTCTGGGTTAGCTAACTTGGTGCAAGTATCTTCAGGTTTTATAAAACATGTGGAAATGCTTTCATTTTGGCCTGAGATCACTACTTTTTTCATCCTCTATGTCTTTTAGTGTGATTAAATGCTTATTTAGTTGTGTTGTCATAACCGCTAACTTACTGTCATAACTTATTGTCATGCTGTCTTCATGACTTTTCCCCACAACAACCTAACACACACCCGAGTCTGGTGGGACATTTTCTTCAGTAAGCAGTGAAACAAACCTGGATGAGTCAGTTGTTTGATTCTCTCAGCATCCAAACTTCATAGGTTTCTACAGGGTCCAGTTTATGGAGGTGGTTACATTCCTAGAAATGCAAAAAGGTCTGTGTAGGATTTGCTAAATCCTAAATGGATTATATACTTAACTCCTATTGACCTCTTTTCAAATGGTTTTGATTCTTTTGTCTGGAAAACAAGCTGAAAAAATCCGAAACAATCCGCTTCTGAAAAGTCTGAACACTTGATTATTTTGGTTGAGACATATATATCACATGGCAAACCCACCCATGAAATGTAAACGCTTCTATATGTGATGCTACAGAAGCCAGGAGATGCAGAAGGAAGTGAAGGGTCCCTTCATTCCATCTCTCCCTCCTGCTTTCCCCTCTTTCACTTACATCTTTACCATTTAGAAAGCAAATACGTCAGCTGAGAAATGGGTTTCTGTCCAGAGACTAACTTTTTGTCTGCACTGGTTGGGAAAGTCAGACCTGATCTTTTTCGTTATCTTTCTCAGCAACTGGCATGGAACTGATGGCAGACAGACTGGGTCACAGAACAGTTACAGTTAAATCAATTACTGTAAAAAGGAGAAGGCAGCTACACTCATCACCTATTTTTTCTTCTTTGTATTTATTTATTTTGAACTTGAGGTAACAGAGCAAGACAACATAAGTTCAGATTCTGGCGTGCCTTCTCACTCCATACCATCCACAGACAGTAGTGTCTACATTAAAAAAAATCCAGAAAATTGAAATTTAAGTATTAAGCAGATTGAAGTGTGAATTGCAAAGATGACAGGGGATGGTGGCAAGTGCTGTTTGTGCTTCTGTTGTTGAGAACTTCCCAGATGAAGGTGGTGTAAAAGGAGGAAAAAAAATCTCCCAGGACAGCTGGAGCCTTTATCCAGTACCTTGCTCATAGCCTTTATCTACTTACCTCCTGTGGTGTGAAGGTTGTTCTGGGCAGGACAGAAACAAAGCACACAGGGAAAAGGCATGAAAGAAGGCATTTAAAAAATGGCCTAACGTACTTGATTCTTTCAGGCTAAGGGCAGAGCGTGCTGGTGAGAAATGCGAATCACACTGAGAAAGTGCCAGAAGCCCAAGGTTTGCTCCTAGCTAATTGGCTTGTTAAGCTGTTAAAACTAAAAGCACCAAATCCTCAGGTATTTCTTGCCTGTATTTTTTTTTTTTTTTTCTGTAGACAGATGTGAAAAAATGTATGTGCACGGCTAAGATCTCATAAAAAAATGACTTTGCTATGTTTTGTCTCCTGTGTGAGAATGGCTTAGTTTGGTTTATTCCATGCTTGTGCAGCACTCAGCACAGTGGGGTCCTGAGTTGTGCCTGAGGTTTCTGGTAACAAGCATCATTCCTGCCACAGTGTGTGAAGCTTCTAAAACATTATGAAGTATGTCCACTTAGCTTTTATCTTTGGGAAATAATGCTGTTGTCATTCACATAATTTCTGTGTCATTTAACTATTATTTTTTAGAGTCTGACAGTAGCAACAATGGTCCACGCGTGATACGACTAAGCAATTTACAGTAAAGAGGTAACTCATTACCAGTAAGTACTCACACAATGTATTGACATAATGCCTTTACCTTATTTTTTTTTGGCCTGATCATCTAGAATTGTGTATATTTTGGAATCACAAAACACCTTCAACTCACAAAAATGCCAAACCAGCTTAGAAATAAGCCTTTGTCAGAATTTTAATCATCCTACTACTCCAAATCAATCGCCTCAAGTTTCCTGTGCGTTTGCAGAAATGACTCTGAATTACAAACCAAAATTATATCATTTTTGTGTTCTGGTTCAGTAGAGGTTCATGACTCTTTGCCTGCTATAGACCACGTGTTATGGATATAGTGGCTCTAACTGACTCAGCTCAGATGATGAAACTGATTAAGAGCAGCAGGATTTCATGTGAAAGCTAAAATCCAGTTGCACATCAAGTGACTTTATTACTTTCTTCCTCCATTCCCAGCATCTTTGACAGGAGGATGCCTATTTCCATACTTGAAACTCACTGATTGAAAACTGCCTTATGAACCTCTTACAGTGTCTTGAATCAAAACAGCTAAGTGTATTCCTTCTTGATTTTGTCATGGATTTTGTGCATAAACAACCTGGTAATGTGAATGAAAGAAGATGAGTTAGGAGAAGGGGTGTAAAAATACCTAATTCTTTAATGAAAAATGCGAGTGTGGTGTTGTGCACAGGATGGGGTCTTTTGAGAATGTTGAAAGAACCAAAAATCACAGAAAAAATAGAGCTGGAAAATATTTTTAAAGAATTATCGGTTTTATTTCAGAAGCATTTACATCTTAGGACCTTGCTGGATGATTTATCATCCCCTTTCTAAGGCTGTCCCTGATGCTGTTCTTCAGCAACTGATTTTTATGAGCCTTATTCTGGTTTCTAGGTCACTGAGCCCAGAGGCAGCTCACAATTGGCTGTTGCCCCACATGTACACAGGGTGGCGGATATTTTGCTCTTCATCTATTAATGTGCAGTTAATGCAATCAAATGATAAGACAAAACAGTAACCCTCCTTTTTTGTAGGTATATTTAACATGTAAAAGCAGTTAGACCTGAATACAGAGCAGTAAATAACATCAAGCCAAGTCAGAGAGGAATCAGAAAGTGATACTGTTTTATAAGCCAAGTATTTGTTTTTTCCTTTCTGTGATTTGCAGGAGAGGCAGTTTTCTTGTTTTGTCAGTAGGAACTGAATTAACAAGTGCAGAGCAGCAGTAGATTTTTACTTACATTTAAGAATTACCAGTGTATTTTATAGTCAAATATTATATTTTTTCAACCTTGTCAAGATTTATGGTCAGGAGTGTCTACTAAGCCTGCATTGGATTCAAAAGATTTCCAAGTTAATGAGTGACAGTTTGACTGCAGCACAATGTCTTGGAGAGTTTGTTATTTCTATGGGGACTCACTAGTCAAAAAGGTCAGTAAAAATAACACCTGAAAATTTTTACTTCTATTCCTTACCATATATGTTAATGTTTTCTTTCATCTTTTGCAGCACATGCAGGAGAATTTTGTGCTCACGGGGCCTATATGTGCTGACACAAACTCTCATTTTACAGGTTCAGGGAAACATAATAAACAAGGAACAGTCATGGTCGAAAGCAAATTTGATTAAAATGTGTTAAATTCTAGTAATTTATATTTGTACTATGATGGATATTGTAGCACAAAACATTTCTACCAATATATGTTTGAAAGCAAATGAGAGTTAGTAATGACTTTGTCTCTACTTATTTAGTATTTGTTACTTTTAAGCAGTCTGTGACTGAATTTTATGAACATCAATGATCATAGAAAGCAAGATTTATGCTCCTGTGATCATAGGGAAAATATGTGACTTAGGGAAAATGAGCTTGCTTTTTAAATGCAGTGTTTCCCAAAATCTAAGAGCAAATGTGTTTTCCTTTGAACTAGAGAGCACAGGCAATCATAGCAAGACAATGAAGTAAAGATTTCTTCTCTGTAGGATCAGGTATAAGGCACAAAATAAGCCATTCAATACACTGGAGAAAATGGGGATCTGTGTGGAGAAGCTATATGAAAAGAGAAATAAAATCTTGCAGACGTGATTCACTATGGAGCTTGCTGATCTGTGGTGCTGAGTTTCTAAATATTTTATCACTACAGAATTTAGAGTGAACGACGATGCCTCATTATGAGATTTCTTTAATGCTCATTTGTCTAAGTCAACTGTTTATATGTGTCCTCACTCTTTGGGCATTTGTGCAGGAATCCATCAGAAGGTCCAGGAGATGCCATTTCCACAGATGACTAGTGGCTTGAGGTGCTTAGGTTTCAGATGGTACAAAGGGAGAAACATTTCAGGTAGCTCCAGCACTTCTCCTGTATGTTCATGCCTGAAAACTGAGGTTACGTAGCTTTGTGTTTAAGGCCACAGTGGACATATGTACAGTGAGGACCTTTGCATAAGGACAGTCCAAGAAACCATGGCAGTGGCAGCCAGGACTACATCTGGCCTTCAGAGTATCTGAGTCATGAAGTCTCTCTAACATAAGACATCATAAAAACAATTCCTAAATCTTATGCTGCTGCTTATGACTACACTGTGTCTGTTTAACTGCAAGCAGGGCATCACTCTCTGTCTTTACAGGGCTGTACTCAAAACAGCCTCTTTCACCCTTGAAGAAACACCTCAAGTCTGTTAAGAGTCAGCTGCTGGATGGTTGTTCTCCAAATCCCTTTAATTAATGAGCTGTTGTGCTTGTTGTCACTCTGTTGCTCATAAATATTTCCAGCCCTAGTGCATGATGGGATAAGAAATCTCAAAGTCATCTGACTTTTCCTGAGATGGAGGCTGGCTGCCTGCCATTGAGAACTGATATGGATTATTTATTCCCAGTGGAAAGCTTGCCTGACTTGACATGGATGTCATGTGAGGAGTGACTACAGATCCATATTAGTTGGGACTTTAGGGCTTCCTGAGCCCTGCCTAAATGGATCCGAAAGACCAGCCATTGTCATGGCCATTGTCATGTCACATATGTGGCTCCAGGTTTCTCAAAAGCACAGGCAAGAGGTGATGAGGAGGAGGCAGAGAGACTGCCACCCCCCCTGGGCCTGAAGGGTTTCTTGTCCCATCCTGCTTGCTCCATGCTGCCTTATCCTTCGTGGAGCAGTGTGGGGCAAGGACAGACCCAGCCAGACTGGCTCCCCAGGACTTGGGCACTGGCAGAAATAAGCAGCCATTCTTTCACTGCTCACCGCAGCCACATGCTCAAACTTGGTCCTTCCCTTAGAGAAGCATTTCCTCTGCTTGCAGGATTAAAACAACTCTGTTCCTGCTTTGATTTTAGCAAAATCACACTATTGTGGGGAAATCTGCACTTGTGATCCAGTTGCAGTGATGGTACACTGACCATCATTTCTCCCAGCATACCAGGAAGCACTTACTATGTATGATTTTCAAGGCTCTCATGTCTCATACCTTATTAATGAGAATTAAGTAAGTGGGGAGTAACAAGAGGTGTATGTTGGTCAAACTCAAAATCTGCTATGCAGAAATTTTGACCTTAGTGAAGGTTTGTATACTAAGCTAAACACTGACTGCACATGACTTTACAAAGCAACAAAGCAGAAACCTACGTCTTGAAAATTCCATGAACTCTTGTTTCCCAGACTTCTCTTTCCATCTAGATTGAACTGGGACACAATGACAACACATGTGAAGAAGATTTTCCAGGTTTTTATTTTCAGTAGGCACTTCCCTGCACTCATGCAAGGCTCATGAATGTGTGGGATGTGCTGGCTTGTTTCAGTAGCTGCAAGGCAGTGGCCAAGGCCTTTACCCCCTCAGCAAATTGATCCTAAAAAGATATATTGAGCTCACTGAAGTATTTTTTTTTAAAGGCAGCTAGACTGTGGAGACAGAGAATATAGATATATTCATGGAAACATCTCAAATCACATGTATTTGTGGACTTGATTTGCTGGCATAAATCATGACAGTTATGAGTATATTTTAACCAGAGACACAATCTGCCTCTGAAATATATGCTTTGTCTTTTGTGACTGAAACTTATATCCAATTTATCCAATTTTAGAGTGCTTGCTTTTTTTTTTTTTTTTTTTTATTAAATTGATTTTGGAGTAATATCACAGATAATGAATTATCACAGAATGTTAGGGGTTGGAAGCGACCTCTGGAAATCATTGAGCCCAACCCCCCAGCCAGAGCAGGTCCATCC
>NW_008625407.1:0-10908 GCF_000691845.1 Merops nubicus | reverse complement strand
CCTTGTTCTGCTGGACACACTTTTCTTAATGCACCCCAGGATCCCACTGGCCCTCCTCGCCACAAGGACACTGCTGTCCCATGGACAACTTGTTGTCCACCAGGACTCCAAGGTCCCTCTCCATGGGGCTGCTCTCTAGCAGATCTCCTCCTAACCTGTACTGGTGCATTTTATTACTCCTGCCCAGGTGCAGGGCTCTGCACTTATTCTTGTTGAACCTCATTAGATTCCTCTTGGCCCAGCTCTCCAGTCTGTCCAAATAACTCTGAATGGCTGCACAGCTTTCAGGTGTAACAGGCAAACCTCTCAGTTTCGTGCCATCAACAAACTTGCTGAGCAGACACTCTATAGCATCATCCAGGTCATTAATGAAGATGTTGAACAGGACCGGACCCAGCCCTGATCCCTGGGAGACTCCACTAGTTGCAGGTCTCCAGCTGGACTTGGCACCATTGATCACCACTCGTTGTGCTCTATTGCGTAGCCAATCCTCAACACACCTCACTGTCTATTCTTCTATCATATTTTCTGAGCTTGCTCAGGAGGATGTTATGGGAAACTGTAACAAACGCCTTGCTAAGGCCAAGGTAGAAGACTACATCAGCTGGTCTCCCTGCATCTACCCATTCAGTCACCACATCATAGAATGCTATCAGATTAGTCAAGCATGATTTCCCCTTGGTAAATCCATGCTGACTAGTCCTGATAACCTTCTTCTCTTCCATATTCTTAGAGATGACCTCCAGAATTAGCTGCTCCATCATTTTTCCAGGGATGGAGGTAAGGCTGACTGGTCTGTAGTTTCGTGGATTTTCCTTCTTGCCCTTGAATTATTGAATTGAATTCTTGAATTAGGTAGATGCAGAATTCCCTGAAATAGTTACTAAAACCAAATATACAGTATTTGTCATGTGATACCTGTTAAAATCCTCTAATGGTATTTATAACTGGTCACATCAGAGCAAATGCAATCAAAGTAAAGTACACAGACAGAAAGAAGGCAGCAAAACCAGTTTGTTAATTTTGAACCCTATTTAAACTTTGTTATCTGCACATCAATATTTTATGCAGCTGCAGGTCATAAAGAGCATGTCATTGTTTATTTTGTTAAAAGTGATCACAATGTGCTGCCTTAAATATATGCAGTAATTTTGCAGTATCTCTGCTAAAAGTGACTGCATGAGCAAATCCCAGATGTTTTCATTTTGTACAAGGCAATGGCCAGTGGGCACACAATGAGAAACGACTGCCCCTCCCTGACCACACTGCAGTGGTATCTAGCGGTGACCATAAAAAAATGTTCCTGTCATTCTACATGCATAAATCTCAAATGGTAACTCAGCTTATTAAAAACTTAAGTGAAAACAGTGTTATAGATTTGGAAGGATACGGTTCCTTCTGGTTTAGTTTTTCCATTGAGAGCTGAAGCCAATTAGAGGTATGTTGTCTAACAGTTCTGGCCCAATCTACTGATATAAACTCATTGCAACCAGAATTTTCTCCTTTTTTTTTTCAGAGAGAATATGCTTGAATACTCCATGGAAGTCTTATTGCTTTTTCTTCCTCCATTTTTTTGTCCTACCACCTCTAGGGTACAGTACACACTAGAGTGTCTCTTTTCAGCTTAAAACAGAATGGGAACAATATGGTCTTTTTAGAGGAATGGCAGGAACCTCTATGTTTTGTCGACACTTTGGTTTACAGTTTGTTATTATTTGTTTTCACAGTGAAAACAAATATGATGAGGAGACATATGGAGAAAAAAAATGTGTAGATTGTGCTGAGAGCTGGTTGGGAGTACCACATGTGTATGGGACCGTGCCCCTGGCAGGAAGTATGCAGGATGTACTGAAATAAATGAGAGCATCAGGAATCAGTGATGGAAGATGTGAAAGAAGTGGGAGCTAAAGCTTACACAGGAGCCTTCTCTTTGCCTTCTGAGCAGCCAGTTCCTGCCACTTAATGGGAAGAGACATGGGCCATGAGCAGCACGTGGTACTGAATGAGGCAGAAGTCATGAGATCTGCTTTTTGAACTAGTCCAAGGGCTTGGAGTCTAACAGACAGTTCCTATGAATCTCATCTAGAAGAACTGGGGGGAGTCACTGTTCCCTTCCATAGTTTTATTTGGTTATGTGGGCAAAACCAAGACATCTGCTGTAAAGTATGTAGAAGGATACTGTAGTCATACCACAAACTTGAAGCTTCCAGGCATTTCAGGGAGTAAGAATTAAAATAAATAAATAAATAAAAAAGGTTATATCAAGTATGCTTTGTAGGTTTGTGGACAGATTATGGGCTAGAATAATGTGAATTCTGCCAATTCTGCAAGGTGAATGCATTCAAGTTACTTGTATCCCACCAGAGCTCTTGGCCACAGACGTCCAGTATGTAAGAGCTGGAATGAATGGTTCTTGGTGGGGTATCCTCCCTTAGATTGCAATGTATTATCTTGGGAAAATAAAAAAAAAAAACAAAACAAATGTCTCTGGGCTTTTGGAAGAGAGGGATGGCAGCATGCTGTAGTGCTTATTCATTGCCATGAAGATGGAAAAGCTTCAGATTACAAGGGTGCTGGCATTTGTGTTTGGCTTGGAAAGTGGTTATCTCTGTAGGCTATAACAGGAGAGAAACAGAAAATATCACTGTTTTGGGGTGGGATTTACCCAAGGGTCAGTTTTTGGACCCTACCCACAAATGCATTGTCTTGAGCTCATTTTAGCCCAAGGCCAGATAGAAGTTGGGCAGAAGCATGTGAAGCAGCAAATACAAGCTGAGAGAGAGATAACAAACAACTACTTAAAACTCAAGGAGAACATTATCTATAATCCAGTTGTGGGAAGATATCTTTTGATGTGACCAGTGAAGCTTCTTTCTCCTCTCTTTCCTCAGACATAACCCTGAATCTGAAAGAAGAACAATTCATGCTTAAATGAAAAACGTAAAAAGAAATTAATATTATAAAGGTATAGAAAAGCAGGCTTTACCTTGTAAATTAGCTAATGATATTGTAGCTCAATGTACTTGAGTGTTGGTTAGTACACAACATAAAGCTGAGACAGAACAGATCATAAATCTCATTGATAGATCTCAGGCTGGATTCATATTTTCTGAACTAATTAGTAGCCTTTTTGTTATTATTATTTGTCACTGTTTTCCCACAGAAGATGGGGAAATTCATCTGTGAGCTTTGGGTAGTGCAATAAAAGGACTGGGAGGCTCACAGATACAGCAGCCAAACTTCCTAAAACCATGTTCTCAGCAAGTCTTAATTTCAACAATGTGGCTGGTTAGCTCTGTACTGAAACGCAGACATAAATTCCAACTGGTACATGCAGTGGTCCACAAACATCTCCTGTCATTGCCAAAGAGTGGAGCATTTCCTGAGCCCCATTAGTGCAGTTTCTGATCTCTGTAAAGCTTGGGAGGATTGTTCGGTGAACTTCTGCCTTCTGTTTGTAAGAAAGGCATAGATCTGAAGGGTTACCCAGCAGGGAAAATTGTATTATTATTTCAATGTGATAAGCATAGAAGAGGGAGTGAAATGTGAGACTGGCTTCACTATTTGTCTTTGCTTGCCTCAGGTGGTATGGGATTTGGACAAAAGCAAGCTTTGCGAAGACAGAAATGTTTGTTGGGATTGTGAGAATGAAATTTATAGTGAAAAAAAAAAAGGTTAACTTATCATCTGCTGAAATGTATCAAATGGGTGGTGTTGAACATTGTTCAAACAAATGGAAAAAGTACAAGCTCTGCTATAAATAGCTTTGCTGCTTCAAGACAGAAGAGCAGAATATACAGGTGAGTGGAAGGTCGGTGTAACCACTGGCATCTCCCCCTGACAGCTGCATGGAGCTGAACGTCACTTGCAGGTACAAATATGGGGACTGTTGCCCTTTTGCCTACCACAACAGATCTAAACAGAGAGGTGGGGATGGCTGTGTCTTGGCAATCCTAGGAGTTTTTTCTTTCATTAAAAAGATATGGACTATTATCAAGTCTGAAACTGCACACAAAGAGTTCATTTGTTTCTGGAAACAAGCAAGAACAACCAAGGTAGTTTCATAAAATTTACTTCCTTTAGCTGAAGATTACTTTTAAAAGTAATTTAAAAAAAAAAAAAAATTTAACTCTTTTCTTTTTTTCCCCCACAGAGAAAATGATTCAGATTTTTTTTTCTGCTGACCTGCAACAGTTTTTAAATGGGCATTTTTAACTTCAATTTTTTTTTTTTTGGCTAATGAAAAAAATATGCTAAAATGAGTAATCAGTTTCTGTTTAAGTCTGGAAGAGCTGAAAAAGATTCAGTAGGAGAAGAATAAAGCATTATCATAGCTACAATCAGAACATTTCACACAGTCATGTCAGAAAGCATCTACCAATAAGTAAGGCATGGAGGCAAATTACAGGTTTAAAGCCAGTAGTGTAGTAGAAAGGAAGATGTAGCTGATAGGAAAATGAATAGGCAGAGAAAGACCTTTCTTTGTCAGATATTGAAGCCAACCAGCTGTGGTGAACTTTGTATCTTTAAACACAAAAAAAACTCTACTGGAAAGAGAGAATGTGTTTTCAGGAGGATCTGAGCACTGTGCTTGATATGGAATGGAAGATCTAAAGGAAATATCCAATTACAAAGGTGGAGAAAATTAGTACTTGGGTATACATGTCAGACAGAACTGAAGAGGTTTCCATGCCCCAAGGTGTGTGACTGTTCATATAAAATGTTTACGATTTGAGACAGAACTTGCAAGAACTTTCTCTGGCACATCTTGGTAGAGGAAAAAGGGACTGTAGTGGAAAAGGTATCAGTTTACATACAAAAGAGCATCCTGTGCCATATCTTGGCTTCAAAATCTTTTAGACCTCTTTTTCTGCTGATTCATGGGTCTTGTCCTGTTGATTCACTTGTGCCAGTGAGAAAACGAATCCTTGAAGCACATGTCAGAGCAGAGGTAGAATATAGGTGGGGTTTGCTTTCCTGACACATTTCAGGCTGGTGTCATTTTGTTAGAGAAGATGTGAAGCTGAGATAGTAAATCCACTTTTCCATGGCAGGATCTAAAGAATAACACATAGCAATGACAAGATCAGTAAGAAGCAGTTAATTTGTAGTAGCACAGTTTTTTACACAGCATCATTGCCATGCTGAGGCAGATAGGTTCCAAATGCTCTGCTTCTGACACTGATTTTCAGGTATGTTAGCTGCATCAAAAGAGATCCTCAAAAAATTGCCCCATGTCAGTGCATTACGAGTGCAGAATCCAGCCTCATTTTAGTTTCTGTGTGCAACTAAAAGTTTTCGCAGCTGACTCTGTCCTCAGGAAGGCTTCTGCTTGCTTTGTGTTTCACTAAAAATCCCCGACCTTCCCATAGAGTAGTTTAGGTTTGCCTATTACTTTGTCCTCTGGCTGCAGAAAATAAGAATGTCAGATTAGGTTATCGTACTAGTCCTATTACAATAAGATGGAAATAGGATAGATAGTTGTTGGGGGAAGATGTTTTCCCTCTTGGACTTTGAAAATTGAGAGTATCTCTTATGGAAATACATGAAGAGCTGAGATTCATTGCTGTTTGCATAATGTATGGTGGATACTTCAATATCTGAAGGCAAGTAACTTTGTGAATAAACTGTGCTGGCTGTCTACATCCCAGTCCCTCTGGACCTACCCTGTTGTGACGTAATTAAAGTATCATTTAGCTTTCATTAAGGCAGAAAGCAAATACAGAAGGGTCTGTCAATCTAAGTCTATTTTAGAGTTCCAGGGCCAAATTCTTTTCACCTCATTGGAGCAAGTTATTCCACTGAAATCAGTGAAGTATTTCTGCAAGATTTGCTTTTCATCACAGTAAAGTGACCTACTACCAATTAAACTTCTCTGTACTGAACCTTAGCAAAGTTCAACAGATTTGAAACTGTCTTCTTGCTAAACAGTAAATACACCCCGCTCACTGGATGTCTGCTCAAGTCTCAGATGGGCAAGCCTGAAATTATTGCCGAACCTATTGATTTGGTTTGCTTTAAAAGGAACAGAGAACAATTCCTGAAATCACACGAGGTGATCCCTCACTCACCCATCTTCTCCCACAGGAACATGTTCTGGTACAGAACTCATCACCCGAACCTTACTGACAGCCAGAGGTGAGGTGTCAGGTGAAGATCATAGGTGAATGACAAGTCATTTTACACTGTAGCTCAATATTGTAGAGGAAAAAAAATCTATTAAGTAGGCTGCTAGTGAAAAATGAGAGCTGAGTTACAAAGTATTTCAAAGAGAAGTAAAGTAATAAGAAGATGTATAAGCATCAGCTAATCTAGAAACGTTCCTTCCTTCTGCTTGTTTGATCTGACAATTAAAGTGGTTAGTTGGATCACAGAACTGTTTTAGTAGAGGAAGATTCTAGTGGCAACAGAGATGTTGTTGAAAAACATTCACACCATTTGAGTTAACAAGATTAATACTATACTGCAAGGAGTCTGAATTTGTAGGGCATTTGGATAAAATGAAACAATGTATCATGAATTACACATCACATGCATTTATGATGGGGCTTGGGGACTGCAATTTATCCCATGAATGAGGAATTCCCAGTAAGTACGGGGCATAAACTTGCTTTGATTAAGTCCCTGTTCTTTGTACACCCTATCTATCACTACTGCCAGCTGGATGGTTTGATGAAGTGCTTTATGCTATGCATGATCTGTTGGATTATTCTGTTCAGAGTAGTTAAATGATTTCTTGTGTGGTAACCAAGTCCTGATGATGTCTGGCAACTTTAACCTATTTTAAAATACAAAATAGATGAGAAAGGAGTCAATATTCAAAGCTGGTGCATCTAAAAGAAATGTCATGGGTGAAATTCTAAGTCTGCTGAAGTTAATGAAAGCATTTGTGCTGACTTAATTAGGACAGAATTTCATAAGTTTCTTCTTTGCTTACCAGAGAATCTTGTTATGCTTGACTGGTAGTTTCTTAAAAACATTAGTAGAAAAGTGGGTATCAATGGGGCCAGAGTACATTTTTTGAGGAACGTGCTTCATCTATGAAGGGTAACACAGAAAAAACATAAGGTAATCATTAATATGAATGGAAAAATAGGCAATGGGCCTAAGAAGACCTCTCAAAACATGTATCTATTTGGCTTGAACTTGGTGATTAATTTGGTATTATATATGTATAGACATGCACAAAATATTGAAAGATGTGCTTAGTTTTATTACTATTATGATTATATGCTCATAGGCTTGAGGCATAAGGCTCAGGGCATTATAATAGTTGCTCTTATAATAAAACCACTTCTGGAGAGGGGACACCTGAATGTTTGCAGCAGATAGAGAGTCTGGCTCTGTCCTAGATTTTTCTCTTCCTTTACAAGCTGTGTTGGGCAGGAAGGGTTTACATGCCCTCTGAGCAGTGTTTCAAGTATGAAACATTTAGTAGATTTGGATGGCACCATAAAACTCCATTCTGGTTGCAACCAGCAGACGTTAGATTGAGTATTTTACAACTGCTCTCATAGTAAGAGAAGGTCACTTTCAGATCTTTTGCCTCCCTCATGTGCCCTTTGCTATAATAATGTCTGGCATTACTTGCAAAGCTCCACATGGTCATAAGAACCATGCAATGGTTCCCATAGACTAGTCCACTGGCAGTAACCCTGATGCAGGTAGCTCCACCTTTGGGAGAGCAGTAGAAATTTGGACGCATAAAGAATCTCTTTCCTGTACTCCTTTGGTCAGCACAATGCTGCCCTGGGACACTGCCATGGGGAAATTCTTCAGAAAGGTTTGGTAACTCCACAAAATACTTTGGAGGGTGAGCTATTGACCACCCACTCCTGTTTGTATGTTGACATAGTGCAGCTTTGTAAATTAAATTTGTTTGGAAGAGATGAATCTGCCTTTGAGCTGTAAAGCATGCACAGATGACAATAATAAAAACTGCAGGAATATTTTTCACTAGTGATGTAAATGGGAAATGAACCTTGCCTCTCTTACCCTTCCCTCCACTATTCTGCAAAACAGGAATTACTGGTGGGTGGACAGCTGAAAGTTGTCACGAGTTTGCATAAAGTGGAATTTAGGGAGCTTGTGAAAAATTGTTCAGAGTTTGTTTTGCTTCTTTTTCTTCTTGAATCCCTGGAAGGACAAATTTCTCAGCAATATTTTCAAATGACTTCTCACAGAAATCCTTCAAAACAGGAGTTACTTGACTGGCATTGTTGTTTTCAGGCCTGAAAACCCATCATCTGCCTGGGTAGTTTGGCTGAGTCCCATGGAACCAGATCCTCAAAGTCCATTTTGAGAGGTACAAGCAATATGTGAAAATTTGTGCTGCTGCTATGTGTGTTAAATTCCCTTTCCTAGACTGCTTATAAGCACGGCATAGTTCTGGTTTCCAGGGCTGTCAATCAAGCATCTTTCACCAGAAATAAATTGACTTGAAAGAATCAAAAGAAAAATACCCCTAATTTTTCAAAGGAGATTATTTGCAGTGTGAAAGCTGATCATTTCAAATGCAGACATTAATCCAAACCTGTAACCTTTAGCAAGAGCACAAATTACTTGCTCTTTATTGCCTAGATTAATCCACATCTCAATTTTTTTTTTTTCAGTGCAAACCCAGATGAAGTTCAGATGTTTACTTGGAACCAGTCATTTCAGATTTAACTGTGAAAAGCAGAAATATAACCTCCTAGTACATAAAGGCGCTCTTTCATTTCCCTTAGTACTGGCAAAAAAAGTCTATAGCAAGCTGTTTTTTGAAGTCCAGGTATTAGTTTTACAGGCTTCCCTCACTCTTTTTAAGGACTGTTTGAAAAAAAAAAAAAAAAAGTAGATGGTATGCTTATTGTGCTCACATGGATTACCCTGATGCACAGTGCTCTGAGGAGGAAAGCACAGGGACCTGTTTTGAGGATCTCAGCCAGAGCTGGTGTAAAGTCACATGCCTTACTGACACATGCCTGTCAGGTTGACAAACTAAGGAAGAGGTTAAATGTCTCCCCAACTAGTGGTTTTTCAGAAGAGAAAAATATGCCCAGAGGGACTGTGACTAATTTTGCAAATTCTTAGAAGTAAATGCTGAACCAGATAAAGGGGGTTTGAAACCAGTGATTTCCTATCTGTCAGTTAATTTGGTAAGTGTGATGGGGCACAGCTGCTGCTGTTCAGTGTTTTTGTTATGGTACACCAGAGATAAGGCTCTTTGGGCATATGAACAGGTTTGGTTAAACTCCCTCTACCTTTCATGTAGCCATTTAAACCAGAAAAATCTCTGACTCCTTTAAAGCACTTCTGCCTCCTGCTCTTTATTCTCTGCTCTCTCCTCTCCCCTCCTTCATCCTGCAGGAAGGCCCCTTCCTTCAAATGTGTCACTGCTGGCAAATGCTGTGGGAAAAGTCCAAATCAACACTTTTCCCAGGAAAAGCCATTAACCCCTTCATCCCTCACTTAGTGCTTCCTTTTAATACCACTCCACACTGGAATATTTAAAATATTATGTAAACATGAAGGATGTTTGTTTTCTTCATGAAGTTGTAATGTTCTCCCATCAAGGACTTGCAAGTGCTAAAAAGGACATGTTAAACCACACTGTGTTATTAACCCTTGCTCTGTAGAAACTACTATGTTTAAGTCTGAAAAATTGATGATTTTTGTCCTGCTTCTTGAAAAACTTTATTAATGGATTATACAGTGAGTGGGAAATCCTGCAGAAGAAAAAAAAATCCATTCATTTGTTGAGCAGTCTGAAGAGTGAAGAGAAAGCGTAAGCATATCCTGTACCAGATTTTCTTAGGGAAAATTAAATTTAGAAATAAAAATATGAATAGATTTACTAATCACCTCTAAACAGTTTTATCTCTTTAGTGGCTAAACAAACAAACAAATTTGCATTAATAAAGACAGATATGAGTGAAAAATATGCGATTGAGCTTTTGAGCCTTCTCCTCAAAGCTTGATGGCTTTCTTCATCATAATATCAGAGTGGGATCATTCCCAATTGTTATATGCAGAAACCATGAGTCACATGAAGTCCCATAAATAGTGGTGAAAAAGGTACATAATATGAATCAGATTAATGATTTCCAACACAGAAAATGATAAATAGAGCAATATTACTTATCTTAAAAGATTATATTTGTCTTTACTGTCCAGAATATGGGAAGTGTCTATTTAGGTCAGTGAGTTTTTCAGTGATTTTTGCTGAGATATAAACAAAGCTTCAACACATAAGCTAAATAAGACAGTAAAATTTTATGTAAAGATAATTTAGCAATGCTTTGAAGTAAAGCCTTTCAAACATTATCTGTTCTCTTAATTCCCTGCTTTTCAGGGCTTCAGAAAACTCCAGAGATTAAGGGAATTTGGAGATGCTGTATTCTCCATCCACTTGTCCCAGGGCAGGATCCCGTGTTCTTTATTCCAAGAGACATCTGCTTAACCTCATCCTTATGGTGTTTCTTCATGGAGTCCCACATCCCCTCCAAGCACCAGTGCTTCAATTTCCTTCACAACCCACCAGCTTTTCCTAGAGTGTCCCTGGGCTTCTCTATGCTCTAAGGCAAGGAGGTTATCTTTTTTACTGCTTGCCACAGAAAAGAACACAAGAATACTTCCTTACTCTGTCATATATTTGAAGACTATTTTGTCCAGCCTACCTTCTAAATTATGCTTAGTAATATAAAGAACTAAAGCTTCAATAGTCCTTCAAGCTTGTTTACTTGTGTACACTCTAATAATTCTTATTCAGTTCTTTTCAATCTTGTTCAATGATGTCATATTTTACTCTTGTTATTTGTTTTTTTTTTTCCTCCATCACTGTAATCACCAGCTAGTGCTGTGTGGAGTACTGCAGCTATGTCCTGACCCGCACAGAGCAGAACGGATCATAGAATCATAGAATCATTT
>NW_008625406.1:0-12752 GCF_000691845.1 Merops nubicus | reverse complement strand
CACAGGAAGTTCCACCTCAATGTGAGGTAGAACTTCTTCACTTTAAGGGTTCCAGAGCACTGGAACAGGCTCCCCAGGGAGGTTGTGAAGTCTTCTTCCTTGGAGACTTTTAAGACGTGTCTGGATGTGTTGCTGTGTGACCTGCCCTAGACTAGATGGTCCTGGTCTGGCAGTGGTGTTGGACTTCTATGATCTTTGGAGGTCCTTTCCAATCCTTAACGTTCTGTGATTCTATTTGCTAAGATCTAACTGTGTTTCTAAGGTGTGAGAAGCAGTGTTGGCTTATTTACTGAAGACCCTTTCTGGGTCTTTTTTTAACTGACAAGGAGATTGTGCATACCTTCACAGCTGGAATAACATAACTACAAGCAAACTTAGAAAGGAAGTAGAACTGAACATATAAAATGTGGAATATTCTTTTTACAAGCTTGAATACTTCCAAATAGCAGAATGTTCTTGCATTAATCTCATATGGATACACAATGTCATTGGAGATAATAACTAAGTATTACTGAATCTAGTGACATGTACAGCAGTAATATGTTGTTCCTTGGAGGATTTTTAACATTGAGGAGACGTCTGATAGTAGTGCTTTATAGTTTCTCTGATCCAGAGATGGGGAGCAGCTGAAGTTTCCTTTATGAAGGGCTATATATCTGTGTTGTAGCCAGAAAGGATTGTTAGTTCTCTGGAGGTAAAATGGCTCTTTGGGCACCTCTTGTATCATGTTATTTGGGTGGAAATAATGGTTTCCCAGTATTTCATCAGAAGATGGGTTGGGTCTCCTTAGATGATTTAGTTATCTTGAAATTATGTACTGAAATACTGGCCAGAAACATATTTTCAGTAGACAGCAAGTTGCATGCATTGATTGCAGCCATGTATTTTCAAACATGGATCTGATCCCGAACAACTTAGGATTTTTTTCACTACGTTAGAAATAGTTTGTACAAGTAACTTAGATGTGCAGATGAACACACAGTTGTGTTGACATACTCATTCAGCCTACTTTTATCATAGAATCACAGAATGCTTTGCATTGGAAGGGACCTTTAAAGTTCATCTAGTTCAAGCCCCCTGCAGTAAACAGGGACATCTTTGGCTAGATCAGGCTGCTCAGAGCCCCTTCCAACCTGACCTGAAGTGTTTCAAGGAATGGGGCATCTACCACTTCTCTGGGCAACTTGTTCCAGTGTTTCACTTACCCTTATTGTAAAAAATTTCTTCCTTATAGCTAGTCTAAGTCTACCCTCTTTAGTTTAAAACCATTACCCCTTTCTGGCGGGTTAACCCAACCTGTGAGCAAGTGATGCCCACCAAGTCACTCTATCACCCTCCCCCCTTCCTCTCCTTCCTCCACAACACCCTTCTAACTTGCAACACAAAGCACTGCACAGTGAGGGCTGCTATGGGGGAATCAGCTCAGCCAGACCCGATAGATCCTTCTCCTGTTGCAACAGACTCTGCTAAAAGACTGTCCCCATTGTTCTTACAGGCCCCCTTTCAGTACTGAAAGGATACAGTAAAGTCTCCCCAGAGCCTTCTGTTCCCCAGGCTGAAGAGCTCCTACACAGCCTTTAGGAGAGGTATTCCAGCCCTCTGATCATTTTTGTGTCCCTCCTCTGGACCTGCTCCAACAGGTCGATGTCCTTCTTGTGCTGAGGACTCTGGAGCTGGACACAGCACTCCGGGTGGATCTCACCAGAGTGGAGTAGAGGGGCAGAATCACTTCCCTTGACCTGCTGGCCATGCTTCTCTTGATGCAGCCCAGGATAAGGTTGGCCTTCTGGACTGCACGTGCACATTGCCAGCTCATGTCCAGATTTTCATCCACCAGTACCCCCAAGTCCTTCTCTGCAGGGCTGCTCTCAGTCTCTTCATCTTCCCTTCATTCCCCTTTTAGACTCATAAGAACTTCACAGTTAATATACTTAACCATTAAATTTTATGTGCATAATGAATACAAATGTGCTAGGCAATAATTGCATGTCAGTGATTGTCAGTTACTAGATTTGTAGCACAAAGCATGACTGTTTGCTAAATAGAAGTGTGAATAATCAGGTAGTATTTAATGAAGGAATTAGATCAATGATTTATCATGCAAATGACACACAAATAGCCTGGCAATTTTTATGTTTTAGTAACTGGTTGATATTTTGAGTAGCAGCTCAGATATTGGGCAAAGAAATCAAATCTAGTATCAAAATCTGTCTTCAAATTTTGGCTATAAATTGTAGGCTTTGAAAGATGATTTAGGTTAATCAGCCTGAGCTGTCCTTGGTTTAGTACTAAAAATAAAAACCTCACAGTTTTATTAATTAATTAATTTTGAGTAAGCTTAGATATATGGTTCAGTGAAAAGACTGAACTGTATAGAATAGATCATTTCACTTGTAGGTTCCCCTCTGTTTTTTAACCTGTTTCTGTGCTTTGTATGGCAGAGCTGTCTAATGGTTCTCTTTTATATAGATGCTTTAGAAAACAATGTAGATGCAGTGACTTCTGCTTTTATGCAGGTGGAATGCTCTGGAATAATAAGTAACAACAGTTTTATGAAGGGATCCTTTGTAACTCACTGAAGGAAGCCTAACTTGCTGGAGTTACCTGTTGCATTTTCCTAGATGGCACTTTAGTCAGTTGCATCTAATATGTAAATATGGTGTGTATGTATCCTTCCAGAAGATATGTACTTCCCATACATATGGTATCTATCCAGCACATAATTTTAGGGAAATCAAATTTCTTTCTTCAGAGTAAACTTTTGGGTGCCAGCCAAGTTGTACAGTCATCTTTATGTTGCCATTTTAACCTCATTAAGGGGAAAGGGAAAGCTGCTTGGCTCTACATGCTGTCAGTTTTCCTCTACTACTGTGTATGCATGCCAGGGTCTCTAAGTCCAGCTTCCTGTCTTGTTGATCCAGCTTCATGTTTCTACAATGTATGTACAACATGTGTTCTGTTTACAGTACATGTGAATGTACTGTATGACTGTATCTCCCTGTGCATACTTCACTGCCAGAGCAGTACCATCAGCTAGCTTTGATTAGGTGACTCGTGTGTGCCATCTGCTTTGGGTGGGAGTGTACACCAAAAATGAAGAGAAATCGGCTGCAAAGATGGACCCTAGGCCCCCTGCCCCCCCCCAGCTTAATAACAGAAATATGGACAGAAGCCAAGTATATTATGTACCAAATTCACTTCCTCTGCAAAATACAGTTAAATGAAAAACATATGGAGTAGCTTGTTGGGTTGATTTTGTTCTGTGCTTTGTCCTGGTAATGGATTTGTTTTCAAAATTGGGCGATCTGCATGTTTCTTGGTGGATGCTAGTAGGCTTGGAAGTGTCACAGCATGTGGAACCCAGTGAAACATGAATTTCGTTTGTTTTCCTTGGCTTCTGTGTGTCATGATGTGTTCAAGATGATAGGGTCTGGAAAACTGTAAATTTTAGTTAGGTCTCAGGCATGAATCCTGAGCCTTGTCTTCATGTGGCAGAGGAAGTCTGGTAGTAGGAGGAAGGCTGTTCAGCTGTGTTCCTGAGGGTGCAGTGTGCAGCCTATGTTTTGTTTACATTAAAAGTACGCTGACAAAGCTGCTGGCTCTAATATTGGACTTAATAGTTTTGTTCAGGTTTGCAGCTGTGTCTCGCTGTCCTTTCACTCTGTCTGCCTGCAGTTCTTCACAGCAAATCCTGCCCCAGTAATACTGCTGAGGCCAGGATTCGGTTTTATTTCTGTATTGTCCTCAGAGTTTGCCAGGCAGGTTGAAAAGATGGAGATAAGTGGATGGGCATCTGTGTGCTTTCATTGGTTTGTGACCATTGAAGGAGCTCTGCGCTGAAATGAACCATCCAATTATTTGTTTTTCCTTTATCTTTTTTTGTGAAAAAGTAGAATTGAGGAGGGTGAAGACAGGGTTCCTACCTTATCCAGGTAAGATACATGGTTCAGAAAATAAATATCTAAATATGAGCTTGGAAGGTGAACTTTTTGTAAGGAATGTTAAAAATAACCTCTGAAATACCATGACTTTTTAAAATATAAATAAATATAAATAAATATAAATAAAAATTTCAAACACTGGTTGCTTAATATGCATATTTTAAGAAGTGTTGCAACTCTAAGTGACTATGGTCCTGTTGTACTAGCTACCATGGAACCAAAACTGTACCCTGCTCAGTGCAGAGTGCTGCTTTTGAGGACCTTGAGTGCACAAGGCATGGTACCTGTGGGGAGTTCTTTGTAAGGCAAGGTCTCAAAAAGATAGACTAAGGTCAGAGAAAGATCATGAAAATTGCTAGAGGGAAGATCTCACTTTCTAGTTAGTGAAATATATAGTAACTTTGTGAAAATTTTATGTGGACAAAGGACAGTTCATGGGGGAATTCTGTGTCGCTTTTCTGTTTAGTGGCATTTCATTTAGCAAAATAAATACTTTAAGTAGGGTGAACTAGGTGGTCCGTCAGCCTCATGTGACATGTTTGATCCTAATCAAATATTAATATTTTGCAGTGTAGTCATCAGGCAGATTAAAGCACAGACTTCCCCATCTGCTTGTGTTGACCCGAGTGCAAAGCTGACTGAGGTCATGAGTGGAAGCCATTTTCCAAGTCCACGTCTTTAACTGATGGTTGCAAGTCACTACTTTTGAAATACAGTTCCCTGTTCTGGAGTGCATAGGACTTCCCAACATCTCAAACACATAGGAGTTTGGTATTACAGGGAAAGACAGTGATGTTGCCAGAGGAACTACACTATGAGTAGCTTTCACTTAATCAGTTTTTAGCTTCTATGTATTGCTATAATTCCTGGAACTTTGAGTAAAGTATTTTACCCAGTTCATCCTGATAGATTGGCTGTTTTGTGTCTGGGATAGTGCTTTTGTGTTGGTTATAAAGGAAAAACAGATTTAAAGTTTGGGCTCTGGAGGAACTTTAGAGTCTACTTGTGAGGTTGTGAGGACTTGGCCTCTTCAGAACAGCTGCTTAAGTTCATTTCACTTCTCTCTGTTTCTTGATGAGTAAAATCTCTCTAGGGGAGAGAAGCAGAGAGAGAATGAAGAGGCATCAAGGTTCATAGCCTCAGCTGTTGAAGTTCATCACCCAAATAAGATAACTAGGATTCTCTTCTGAGTTTTCCACAGAGTATTCTTCCTGCCAGCCTGCGGGGTCATACATATAATTGGGGATTGCAGTGAACTTTGCTCTAAATCTGCTCTGATTATGTGAACAGTAATTTGAAAAGTGACTTCTATTCAGCCTGCTAAGTCTATCAACCTACAGTGAGACAGAGCTCTTCAATGCTTCTCCAGTTTTCACTGCCAGGAGTTGTTACACCACTACAAAATGCATGTAGGGTAGTTGACAGTTGGGTTTCCTGTGGTGAACCCAGTGGTGAAGCGGGATGACATTGATTTGTACCAAGTGTGGATTTGGCCACTGTGCTCAGTCTTTGAGCTGGAAGCTGTTTGAAGTACGTTCTTTTTACATTACAAAGTGTGGCATTTCTCCATATCATTAAGTCTACTAGATCTGGTGGCTAGAGCTCTGTTTACAGTACCTGGAAATTTATGTGGAGAGGATAGGTTCAAAAGGTCTGCAAACATCAGAGTAGAACTTGAGTAATGGCCCCTTGTGGTTTTCCTATGTAATGGCACAGGCATTTAAACTATGGGAAAAAAACAGAAGTCAGGCTTGTGTTTAGATGACTTTCAAGCAGTAACTGAGTTTGTTCAGCAAAAATCAGTTGTTTTTCAGAAGCTTAGGTTTTGGAGAAGAAATGAATAAAATACACTGTAGAAATCTAGAAAAAGGTAATTTCAAAATTTATAGCAATAAAGTGTGACTTATTTCCTGAACTTACATAAGCATTTATCTGATTTTTCTTGAATTTGATACCAGCTTTTTATTCTACAAGGAGCTTCTCTTAAAGTGAGTGAGGTTAATACAATACTGTGTTATCAAATTGAAGTAGTTATCTGTTTTGACACCTAATTCAACATCTTGCCCCAGTTTGGATGGGTGCCTAATCACACTTCTAACCATAAACCCATGGGAAACTCCACTGCTTACTGGGGGTTTTGACACTTGTGAGCATTACCTGGGATTATTTTGAGTTACAAAGTTCTCATACTTACGGATATCTTTTTCGGAGATCAAATACTGCCTCTTCAGACTGCAGCATTACTGTTTGGGCATGGGGAATTTTGTAAAAGCACAAGATATCAAGGACAAGTTGAATTTTCTCAAGGAAAATGTCTATTTTTTTAATTTTTTTTTTTCTTATAGTACTATAATGTTTCCTGTAATGAATCTGCTTACCTGGCTGCTAAACAAATGAAATGTGGTATGACTTATTTTTGGCACAAGTGCAGTGTGGTCAGGGACACTAGCCACACTCTGACATGAGTTGGCATTTTGGCACCTTTTAGCTGTTTTTGCAGCTGCAGTGAAACTCAAACTTTATCCCAGAGTGGGCAGTTATACCCACTGGATTTGAAAGGGAGCCCTGCTTTGTGTTCCCAGGTAGATTTCAGTTTCCCTCCTCCAGGTAGCTACAAAGTAGGAGTAACAGACAAGAGGGTGATCCGTTACAACAGTTGTGTGTTGTGCCTGTTTAAGGTTTTTAAGAGCATACTGTCCTACCTTAACTCTGGCTTTAGTGTCATGGGGGAGCTGATGGAACACAACGCTTCTAAAAGTTCAGAACCCTGCATGGCTACTGCACTCTCCCTGTTGCTACTGAGATGAGGTAGTCAACCTTAAGCTTTCAAAGTACTTGCTCACAAGAGTATACAGATTTCAGTATTATGGGAGGGTAGAAATTTGCCTGTTAGCTTGGAGGTTAAAGGTAACTAACATTTAGTTCTGGTTAAAAATACACACACACAAAAAAATCAACCAACAAAAAAAACCAAACAAAAAACCTAAACTAATCAAATGAAAAAAAAACCAACCAAACAAAAAAAAGTGCCCATGTCCAGCACGGACTTCATGCATTTCTTTTACTACCCTTCATGTAACTCAATGTCTTTAATAGATGCCTTTTTGCATAAAGGACCAGACAATGTAGAAATCTGTCTCTCATACCTGGAGATAACACTATGTGTGCCTAGTTGGAGCCTGTGGTGAAAGCAGTCTCTTTGCCCAGCAATCATACCCTGTATTATCCCTGGTTTATTTTTTTTTTTTTTTCCTTCACATTGCTTTGGGAATGCATCTTTCACTGAATGTGGAATTTACATGTAAGTGGTGAAGTATGGCCCTGAAGTTGCTACATTCTAATCCTATGGAGCTTTCCAAATAATTTTAGTTTTTTCTCAAAGCTGTGACACTGAAGCCTGTTCAGTTTGCTCTTTAAGTAGCCATGACTGGTTCTAGTTATAAAAATACTGGTATCACACTTGAATACTAGACACCAGGACTTGTGCAGGAGAATTGTTTTCTGCTCAGCCCTAGAACCCCTCATTAGAATTGGGATGTTGTCCTCAGACTACATGCTGGTACACCCATTTTATTCCAGTGCCATAAAAGAAGAGAAAAAAAAAATAGGCTATCTTACTGGGAAGCTTCTAGAAGCACCACATGGTTTGCACAGAAAAAAATGTCAACAAGTATTCTGGACCTGATAATGCAATTTCCAAATAAAAGGAGACATTCTGAAATGAATAAAATGCATTGTCTCCTTAATATTTGATTCACCATGATCCTACAAGCGATATTCCTTGAGGTCTTATATCTTGAACTGAAGCATTTGCTTGGTGACAGGAACCCAAAAGCCAAGAAAACCACAGCCTGCCCTTTCTGGGGTGCGTTTGGAAACTGGGACAGTGAAAACATTGTATCTTGGCTGATACAGAGATGCCATGACTTGATCCTTCCAGTTTTGCCATGATTTAGTTATAGTCTTGTCTTGAAGAGGTCACTGCAGGTCACCTTTAGAACTTTTTGATTATTTTGCCACCTTTATTCTAAGAAAACTAATTTGCTATACCTAAAAATGCCTGTGAAAACAGTTTCAGCAGTATCTTTGCTTGGCAAAAAAGATGTGGAACCATCTCATGTTCATCTGTATCCTGTGTTGTTTTAAAGGAAGGTATCATCATTGGAGGAAAATCCAGGCAACAAAATCAAAATGGTAGACTGATGCTGATGCAGGGTTTGTGAGTGTCAAACTCTTCAATTCTCTTCTTATTCCTCTGGTGACATAATGGTGAGGGCACAGCAAGGTTGGCACCTGAGGAAATAGAGGTCTTGTACAGGACCTCCCATTATCTGTTAGAGTTGAAGTTGCTAGGCAGGTAGACTCTGAAGTGGGAATAGCATGTAAGGAAGCACATGGAGAGGCAGGAAAACCAGGCCACACTGATAAGTTGGCAAGTGGGAACTCAGCCCTTAGTTAAAGGGCCCACAAATTCCTTGCCCAATGTTGTCCAGGAATATGAGAATGCTAATGTTGTTACTCTTTCTTGGCATCTTGATATGAGCAATCTTCTCTTCATCTATTGTTGTCCCTTAGAACAAGAAACTGGTTCAATTTCATCCTAAAGTACTTGACTTACGAGCACTCACTGATTAACCAGAAAGCCTGACAGCTTTTTTATTTGCTTTTAAATAGCTTTTGCATTTTCTAATCTCTACAATAGAACTGTTGTGCTGAAAGAACCAGACTCGCAAATTGAGTCAGAAAATGGAGTCTACTTTTGCCTTTCTTTCATAAAAAGGATTTTCTTTTAGCAAAGAACATGGCCAAATCCGTGCAAGCATAGAAAGAGCAAGGAGGGCTACAGCCCTTGTAATTAGCTCAGAACTGCTGATAAACTCCTTAAAGGTGGTGGATGGAGCAGAGGCTAGTACCTAACATGCAAGATAACAACATTCTGAATTCTTGAAGCATCAGTAACAACAAAAATCCAAGATTTTTTTGTAAATACCACCTGCCCAGTTATACTTGCATCTTACCTAAAGAGATGCAAGACATGGAAGAAGAGTAGGAGAAATGTGTCTAATATTTAGGATTTATTTTTTAATTTATTTTTAGATTTTCAGCAGGTATGACCTAAATATATTGCAGCTCAAGTCTTACATAATAGTGTATCAGAGGACGTTATTAAAAGGGGAAGAAAGTCCTAGTATGAAGGTGTTATATGGAAGTTTGACTCGGCATTTAGTTTCTGAAGTCCAAAGGAGATGTAGCAAATGGTTGGGATCGTGACAACATATCAGTGGTCTCAGATGACCATGGCATAACCAGGATGAGACCATTGTGCATAGTTTAACCGTACAGGGCTTTGAAATCAGTAGCCCTGGCTGGAGCTGTCCAAGCAGTTGTTGTGTCAGGTGCAGCTGTGGCCAGTCACGGCAGGTTGCTTGGAAAGCAGTCTGTGATGGGGTGGAGGATGTGTTTTTGCCAGTTTGGAGGAATTTCAAAATCAGCTGCCCAGACCATGAAGCTGTTTGTGTACAGATGGTGACTGTCACCTTTGGTGGTCATAGTATAAGTAAATGCTAACGTACAGTGAAAGGGAAGTGCTAACAAGGTATGAGGAAGTGACAAGAACATGCCTGTAGGAGGGTAGCAGAACATGTTCTTGGGTTGTCAGGATTTTTTTTCTTCAAAATGAAATTCATCCCTAAAAGAAACAAGAAGTTAATCATGCTGCAACATATTTACAAAACAAAACTCAAAACAAACCCAAAACAGCAAACACTTGTCACAATTAAGACAGAAAGTTTCCCAGGACAAAGGCCAGTTCATAATTTGTGAAACTCTGAACCGTTGTCGAAGCATAACATATAGTGGAAGAAACAAACAAAATTCCAAAACATTACAGGGGAATGTGTGTGGGTTTTCTTCTTTTAATGAAATGTTAATTCAACTCTGCTCCAAGTGGACTTTTACTACACTAACTGATCTAGAACTGTGCTGGTCTTCTATGGCATGCGAAAGATCGGAGTAGTTACAAAACTCATAACAGTTGCCTGCCCATGTTTATTAAAGTATCTAATAAAATTGCAAAGCTTGCTATGTCTGAATTATGATAATTCATGGAAATATGTCAGACTGATTCTATTCCAAAGAGTAGTATCGAGATGCTCAGAGTGTGCCTACACATCCCCAACTTAATGTTGAAGCAGGGATATGCATCAACTTCAAAGGATCTAAATACAGTGGCCAGCTCTTCAGAGTTGCTCTTTACAGTTTTTGCATTTAGCATTTCTTCTGCTGGTGCCAGCTATTCTGAAGAACCATGCTGATTCTATTCAAGTCTGGCAAGGTTTCTTTAATTAAAAATTGCTACAAAATCTGTATAATAAACATTTAAAAAGAAAACAAAATCCCCATCCAACTCACCCTTAGGTTAAAAACTCATTTTAGACTATAACAACTGCATTTTCATGACTGGATTTTCAACAGTATTCAGGATCATCAGGCTTCAACTCCTGCAGTTAAGGCTGGATTTGTCAAAAATACTTACGTGTAGGATGGCAGCTAATGGCAGGATTTTCCAAGTGAGACTGGTCTAACTAGTTTGAAGGGCTTGTAGTAAAATGGAGTAGTGTGGCATGATGTGAGCTATCACAAAAGCCTGTGTCCTAGGTATTTTTTAATTTGCTTGTTTTGAAGTGCTAATTTAATACACTTCACTCTTCCTGGCTGGATAGTGTTTGTGATACACTTCTGCAAGCAAGCTGAAAGCAAAATAAACATAAGTATTAACTTTGAAAAATTTCAAGACATAAAACTTTGTTCTCATCTGCATCAGCAAAATTGATGACACTAGCTATAACGTTTTAAATACCTTTCATTTATTCTTGTTTTTGAGGCTTCATATGTTTCTGCGAATGTTTAGCATTCTTTCAAAGATGAAGGACACCGCTGAGTAACTTTAAGTTGGCTTTGTGGAATGTTGCTTCTTTTTCCTTTTGCATTATTTATAACTTAGGTCTGATGATGATTTTGCAGTCAGTGTTTGTAGAAGATGCATGTAGATTATGCCAGCGCTGTAATTAAACAATGAATTGTATTATCTGGCTCTGAAGTTTTAAATTATTCAAAAATGTTTTTGTTGTGAGCTGGCACATTCTCATTAACATGGATCTGGCCGGCCAGGCTGTATCAGTTACACAGGGAAAATGTGTGAACTGCCAGGCTTGTCACCTTCTGTTAACTCAGGAGAGAAACTTGGCCTGAAATAAGTCTCGACTGGGGAACGTGTGGACAGTATTGATAGCAGATGGTACCCACTTCATTAGCCCTGAAGGAACTGAGCTACACATCGATGGGTTAGGCTGAAGAGTAAGGACATGCTTAGAAGAAGGTTTTGTTACTTGTTTGAATATGAGGAGATAGAGAGAGCTTGCTGCCTTGTTTTGCTGAAGAACAGTCCAAACTGTACTGATGCAGGCACCTGTTGATGAGTGACTGAACGCAGTGCTACGGCAGAGTTAGTTGTGAGCACAACTGTGCTCATGGTGCCTAATTCCTCCATAAAATGTTTTTCTGGAATTGATGAGGATATTCAACCTTTTTTAGGAGGAAATTGCTTAGTGGTGTTTTTTACTTTAAATGTGAAAAAAATCCTTTTTTATTCTTATAACTTCTTTCTAAAGTAAGCATTTTTTTCCCCTGTTTTTGGCAAGGAAACATAAGCTCTGTAGACAGGTCTAACTATCATTTGCATGAAAATTAGAGGCATCACAACTAGGAAACAACAAGTAAGGCTTAAAAGAGCAAAAGCTTTGGTGCTGGCTTTTGTGTTTCTCAGGGATAGTGGTACATTTGGTATATAGGATGAAATTTTGGTCATCTTGAAGTTAAGAGCATTTTGACAATGATTTAAGGGTAGAGGACAATATAAGGATTTCATCACAGAGATTGTCTCCAAGACCTCCAGGATTTTCAACTGAATCGTAAGGATGAAGAGAGAATGGTGTATGCTTAAGATGTGTAATACTATGGGATGGAGTTATGCTTTTGCATGGTATTTTGCTCTGCTTTGAAGGAAATGGTGGAGAAGACAAGATTTTTTTTTTTACACCACATCATTTTTTTTTTTTCTGCTTTAGATTTTATTTTGTAAAGCTACACCTGCAATAGCTCTGTGACTTAATAGAAGTTTGATGGCTGACTCTGACAGAGCTTGATGTTTTATCAGCAAAGTAAAGGATGAAATTTAATCTTTTCTTCCTTCAGCAAATAATATTTTTGTGTTGTAGAGTTGTGGCAGCTGCCCACAAATGATTTTTTGGTCTATCATCTAGACTTTGCTTAAGCTTTCTTTCAGGTTACATAGGGAGCACTTAAATGCCTTTTTTTTTTTTTTTTTTTTTTTAATGGCAGTTTCAGAGGCTATAGAAATAGTTTTCATGACCCTCATCAAGATCACAGGCAAGAGCTGAAGCTTTGTCAAATAAACCAAGAATTTTGTTAGGGATGGCCTAAATAGGTATGAGCCAGGTCACTGGTTCAAAGGTGATAGAAAACCCACAGAAGGCAAAATGAAATGACTAAAGTAAGGCAGCAGCTTGGCAGCATATCCATGAAAGGGGCTGGCTTTGCAATTTGCAAACTAGACTTTAATTTCTTCTGTTGCTTACATTTCATTGGTTATAAAACTACAAACAAAGAGAATGATACCAAAAAAACAACCAACATAGTAGTCACATACTTCTCTTTACATTTGGCATAGCCCAGCAATGTCCTAGGCTTTGATTGGTTTCTTGGGCCCATGAGAAACTGTGTATATATATA
>NW_008625405.1:0-1519 GCF_000691845.1 Merops nubicus | reverse complement strand
AATGATTCTATGATTCTATGATCTTGTTCGAAGAGAGATGTTGACGTACGGAAACAGACTCTATAACTTGAAAGTTATACAGTAGGTGTGTTTATTGCGCGCAGATGCACGGGGGATCTCTCCACCACAAACTTGCATACCCGAAGAGGCAAGTCCTCCCACATTTATACAGTGAAACAATACATATTCATGTGATGCCTATACATATTCATTACTTAACCCCGCCTATTCTTGCTTCATATGTTAATTAGTTCATCAGTCCTTCGCGCTTGCGCAGATCTTCCCAGAAATTATGGGCTGGGGTCTTCCGGATGTGGGCAGTGGTCTTTGGGAGGAAGAATATAGTCTTCCTCTCAGTGTGCTCTTCACCCTTTCCCTGGAATGCGATGATTTTGCAATCCTGTAGTGTCTTTATCAGTCTGAGCTAATTCATGTCCTTGTTTACCATCCGGCAAAGGGATTTATAGATGTTTTTGTGACGGGTGCCATCCTGTTTTCTAATTCTTGTTTTTTATGGTTGCCTTCTAGATGAGGTGGGAAAGCTCTTTTCATGGTTGAATGTTCTTCTCAGGGTTGCTTTTAGTTAGATAAGGTTAGAATGTTCCTTCTATCTGTAAATAAGTCCTTGCTAGCAAAAGAAGGTAAACTTTTTCATTTGTTAGCTGTTTTTTTTCCTGTTAAGCTATATGATACTATTTTCTACACTCTAAGATTCTTAATATGTATAATTAATCATTATTTTTTATCTATTACTATTTTTACCCCATATCAATGTACATGCAAAATCCATTGGAATTCATTCAGAAAAACCCTGGGGTGTTGAGGTTGCACATAGACAATTATTAACATGTACACTAAAAAAAAATGGAAAAATAGGGATGAAGAAAAATTTTTTTGTGTTGTAAAGGTATCTGTTTTACAGATACAATGTGCACATTTTCCTGTATGAAATGATAAAAGGATCTTCCTTACTTTAAGCCTAGATCACCAGAAGCCTGTTACTGAAAAACTCATTTATTCATAAATGTACCTTTCAAATTGCTGTTCTGTTGAGACTGATTAGAACAGGAAGAAGGAAAAATTGAAGTGTGACAAGGCTCAATAAGACAGATTTAGTATTTTCACAGTAATACGACATTTTGAATCATTCTTGTTTTCAAGGCACAATTTGAGACATCTTAAACAGCAAGATCATCTGGGTCGCTTTCCTTTTGCCAGAATGGAGGGATTCAAAACCTGCATGTAATTTTTACCAAATCAGCAGTGAAATAAAATCTTTACCATATCTACTTTGTCTCATGGAAGGGAAACAAAAAGGAGAACCTAAATCCTGAAATACTGTCCCTCAAAGTACTTCAAGGCTTTTAGCATCTTGACAAGGAATATTTAACATGGAATAAATTAATTTCTTGTTATCCTAATTTTTGTTACTAAAACAATATGAAAAGGAGAACAATGAAGGTGATAGACGAGTAAAAAATGTATCTCTTTCCAGGCTTTCTTAGGGGTAGTGGGATTT
>NW_008625404.1:0-41066 GCF_000691845.1 Merops nubicus | reverse complement strand
AAAGGGAGAAAGAGCATACTAACATAGCATTAAGCAAAAATATTGGATGTTAGATTTGCTCCAGACACTGTATTTTAATGTCATGTAGTCAACATATATAAAATTGTCACTACATCATTAAGGAGTTCCAAAGAAGTCTGTTCCATGATGAACAGATAACTGTCTAAAAAATTAACCAGTGTAACACACAGAAGAATTACACTGAAAAATGGCACTGTGAAATGGCTTCCTGTTTCCTGTAGCAGCAAAATAATTCTTTGAAAGACTTAAAGTAGAATTGTTGGTACCCACTTATATTTTCCTTTGTGTAGTTGTATCCTGAAGACCTGCTTTGCAAAGATGAGTGAGTAAGGCAATATGGAGCCCTAAAGAAACTTCCAACTATTAAACTTCTGTGTTTCAAATTTTATTGCTAAGTATGGAAAACTAAAAGCCTGAGTTCTTTGGCTTATGTGCAAACTATTTATTATTTGCTCAGACAGGATCTCATGCAATTGCAATAATTTTTTTTTTTTAAAAGCAAACTTAAAAGTCAGCAAGATTTTTGACTTTAAGTTCTGCATGTAAATTTTGAGATAACATATACATAGGAACATAGAAAAATACTTTAATCAATTCAAGACTTCTCATGATCATACACAAAGTAAACTGGGATTTGTAATGGGATCAAAACTGGCTCTGACACCCTTATCACTGAGAAGCAATTCCACTGAAATTCTTGAGCTTGCTGCTCCAGCTTACCAACTGTAGTTTTGGGGAGAACTTGGCCCATCTTTAGAAACTAGCCCAAATAGCACACTCTTTTCTAGGCCATTTGCTCTAGTGAAGGTATACTCTGTGACCTAATATTTTGGTGGGTGTTTTTTTTTTTTTTTTGGTGGTGTTTTTTTTAATGTTATGTCTTGTTTGTGAGCAAGCACTGTCCATGTATAGCATGCCAGCTAGAGAGGAAAGCATAATGCTGTACAGTGAAGTCTTGAAATTACACCTTGATTTCAGCAAACTTTGGATAAGGTGGCTATAGTGACTATGGGTAAAAAATGTTAGTCTGTTTGCATATGGATAAAACTCAACAATTGGTTATTAGGATATTTGGAAATTGACAATGAAGACATTGTAGTGATATCTGAAAATTAAATAATTGAGATCTTTATGTGGAGCAACCAAGTTTGTAACACTTCATTAAAAGTATTTTATTCACAGAGCATTAAGAATAATATCCAGAAAGTCTGAACTTTCTAAGCAACAGAATTATTATCAAGAGCTGACTGACATTTGGGAAGCAGACATCACTAGTCTTGTAGTGGAATGTACTGCTGATTTAAATGCAAGCGACTTTGAATGTAAATTTGAAACCATGCAAAACTAATGGCCATTTATAAAAGCAAGTTAATTTAGAAACAAGATTCGTAAAATTCATTGCTTGACATATGTTCCAAACCCCACTATACTTTGGATTCTTAGTGGTAGTATGGCTTTACAGAGCAAAAAAAAACCCACAATATTTAAATTCTTCATAGCACATGAAGGATACATACTGGTATAATTTCTCTATCTATTTCTGAGCAGCAAGTCACAGCAACAATATTTTTCCATTCCTTAGCCTTATCTTTGTTTTTGCTTGCTCTGTTTTTGTCTTAAGCTAAATATTTACTATTTTATGCCATATAAAGTAGAGCAACCTGAACTATATATGACAGAGGCAAACCTATGTATACAGGTGATAAAGCATCTCCTAAAAAATCTTACTGGCAGAAAGTATGAAAACATCTATAGTGCATTCTGTGACAGTAAAGTATTTTAGTTTTATGGTTTTCTGTTTTTTTGTATTTTTTTTTTTTTTTCTTTTCCTCAGACAGGAAAAAGATGATGCTGGCAGCTTTCATGTTCATCTAATGAAATTATTCTACATGAAAACAAATTTAAATGGTTTGGCAAATAGGCCAATAGTCATCTTATGTATGTTATCTGATGCTGCGTGTAAGAGATGTACCTCCAGAACTCCAAATGGGAATTGGAAGTCCCACTGGATAAAGTCCTATTAAAATGCAGCCTGTGAGGTTTCTTTAAGGGAAATTCTGTGTAGACTTTTTAGACAAATTTTAAAGTGTTTCTTGAAGTGTCTTTCAAGTCATCTCTACTAATGTGAGCTGTAACTATGGGGACTGAGAGTAGCATCTTCCACATGAAGTCCTACTAACTAGTGTAATTATTCACATGAGAGAATTCATATGTTGTCTTCTATATTTGTGTGATTTGAAGAACTGACATGTACAAGCTATATACTTAGATGGATCAAGTGACCTGGCAAAAAAAGTGTCTTTTCTAGCATAGGAATCTTCAGGAATCTGAAGCATTAGCTATCACAGTGATATGTATCAGTGTTTCTGATACTTCAGTATATTTCCTAGACTTGTGCTTTCAGGTGACATTAACAAAAGTAAAGTTGGCAGCAACAACTAGTAGGTAATGATTTAGTATAGCATATAGTGTGTTTCTGAATACCCACAGGTTTTGCTGTGCCAGTTAACAATTTTTTTTGGGAGTGGATATGAAGCTGTTTTAAACTGTAAATAGTCATAGACTTGGTTAGAAAGCATCAAGTCAACAATGCTAAAAAAAAATAATTTCTTTCATTAGAGTGAAAAGAAGGATTCGTGTAATATTGGTGTTGTGCTAC
Organism: Merops nubicus; assembly: GCF_000691845.1. NCBI lineage: Eukaryota > Metazoa > Chordata > Aves > Coraciiformes > Meropidae > Merops > Merops nubicus. The sequence goes on along the minus strand of NW_008625404.1, from coordinate 38,386 downwards.
TGTGCAGCTTTGCCCATATGCATGTGCAGAGTTGTGAATTACAGAAATGATAATGCTGTTTATTCCAATTTTCAGAAAGGATTCTCTAAGTAAATTTAGTGAATTGCTGCTCCAGAAATACTTCTAATGACATTCTCAAAAGAAGCACTCAGATTGGATATGTTCAGTGATTCAGAACTGTACTTTTAACTGTGGAAAATTTTCTAAGAATATTATTTAAATTACTTTAAAAAGAAGTAAAAATATGAAATAAAAATAGGTTAAGCATGCAGCTTTGGCTTGCATAGTCTCATTTGATGCCAGCAAGAGTAGGTGCACCAAAGTAAGCATAGTTGTGTAGTTTTGTATAGCCCTGGATTTACCTTTTTTGGTACAAAGATTATACTCAAAATAGTAAGAAAGAGTAGGAATAAGTATAGGAGTATAGTAAGTAGCATAAGTATTTAAATTAGGATACTGCAAAGTGGGCAATGTTTTAGACACAGGATAAGTTTATATATGAAAACAGAAAAAAAAATGGAAAAACTGCACAGTATTCTCTATTAAATGTAAAAAATGTTTGTAAGAGACTATTTCTGGGTAAATCTTGTTTTTGCATGTAGTTGTTGGCAATTATATAGGAATCTTATAGAGACCTTTATGCCAGCTCCTTGTTTGTCTCAGTGAACTACTTCATTTTGTCAGAAAATATAATTATCTATAAATATAAGAAACAAACAAACTAGGCAGTTCAGCTGTATACTAGTGTGTACTTGTGACCATTAAAAAATAAAGTTGTTCTTCATAATATCCCTTTGTCACTGTAATAGCACAAAGTTGCTTATTTTCTTCATATGTGTGTTTTATTGCTAATATTGCTAGTTGGATATTGCTGTTGATATTGCTAATATCTTGATGTAAAAGGGCTTTTTGCGTTGAATCATGTATCATTGTTGTGTACTATTGATGTTTAGAAGCCCTAAGGTTTTTGTTCACTTATTAGTGACTTAAACAAATGTGGAGGAATTAAGTTTGAAAGACATATTCTTTCATGCAACAGTAAGCTAGTAAAGTAACAAGCTTTTCACATTGATTACTTTACATAAAAGTGCTTCATTTTAAAGTAAATAACCATGTGGTAGTTGTTCTCTGCAAACACTTGAACATCTTTTATAGGAAGGTATGTATTTCAAAACATTTAATTTATCCAACCTCACTATAAATTTGTAGTGAAATAAGTTTAGAAGCAGGTTGTTCATAGAATCGTAGAACAGTGTGCATTGGGAGGGACCTTTAAAGATAATCTAGTCCAACTCCCCTGCAATGAATATGGACATCATAGGAGCTTTTGTAGTAAGTGTTGAAAGATCTAAGTCAAAGTTGAAAACCTGGATATTGAATAACAGTTCTTGGGAGGAAATCCCAAGGGTCTTTCTGTCACAGATTATTAGAGATTGTTGTCACTGGTCACTCTCAGGATCTGAAAACTATTTGCAACTGCTGATAGAGCACTACCAATCTGACTTATTTTTTAAAGTTCTTGTCTGGGATCTTACATTGCAGGTATTACCTGAAAGTTCACTTCCACCTGAGAAATGAAGGTGTATTAGCTGTTGAACTAATCCAAGAAAAATTAGTAGGTGCTTCTTGCACATTTTGCCTGTGACTCTGACCCTAGCCAGTTAGCAGCAGATCTTTGTTTTAAATTGTAAAATTAAATCTTCTGACCGGTTTCTTTTCCATATTCTGTGAGCAGCCTATTTTTTTTTCCCCTAAGTATGGATCAAAAGCAAACACAAAAAAAAACCACAACCAAAACAATAACCAAAAAAGAAAAAAAAAAAAAAAAACAAAAAAAAAACAAAAAAAAAAACCCACAACATTTTTTGTATTAATATAATCATAGGAGTTAGAATCTGTGTTTTCTTGGTATGGTTCATCTCTCAATGTAGAGAGAAGGAAATATGAATTCTGGCAGGACAATACAAACGTTGGGATTAACAGCAATCTAACACTTTCCTTAGAGTGAAGTAAAAGTAACATTTCAGGGTGGGGAACAGTGTGCTTAATAACGATTTTTTATTTTTAATGAGCTATTGTTAAACTTGGGAAAAACCTAAGCCTCCAAATGATCTGTAGCACAGTCATTTATAATTTTGAATATCATAGAATCATAGAATATCTTTCCAAACGACAGTTTCTACATCAGTGAAAAGCATTCTTGCCTAACATGAGATATTAAAGATGCTGCCTGGAATTTTTGAAAGCTGATAAAAACAGTTCTGAGAAAGAGGTATGACCTACAAACCTCAAAGCAGTGTTTAAGTGTTGACATTACTTGACATCCAAAGAACAATGGTTTGCAAAAGAGAGACTGATAAGGTACTAATACCTGCATGTAGGCTACATCTTCTGAGAGTGTGCCAGAATTAGTCTGGGAGAAGATGGAAGACAGACAATATAGATTGCTGTATTTTTCATCAAGTGGTTTGTACCATCTGTATATATTTGACATGTGCCTTTTGAGAGGCAAGGAGTGTAACTTAGATCCTCCTAAGCTTTCTTCTCTGCCTCTACACCTACCATTTGGCATAAGATGTAGGCAGTAGAAGAAAACTAAGGTTGCATGGACTTTTTCTTGTCTTAGTTGCAACAGCTGCAAACCAGATGTAGGCTGACATGAATTCTGCCAAAAATCTTTTCCAAGTCTCCCACCCATTTTCCACCAAAGAGACGCCAGTCGGGTGATAGAGACTTGAAGGTCAGAAAGAGATGGGAGCACCCGGTCCTGGCTTTACAGAGCCTGTCAAAAAGAAGCAATCAGAAAACCTAGACAGACTTACCACTTTGGAAACAAAAATTTATGGAGGTAACATTTCTAATTAATATTACAATAGCATGATTTTAATGCAAAATGAAAGGTAACCAGTACATGAACCACAGCAACACTGCAGGAAGTCAGATGATTTGAAGAGTTTGTAACTGGTGTTCACCTAACTGTCATTCCATCTAAGTCTATTTATAGTTAAATCTTCAAAATCTCAAATGCATTAAGCAAAATAATCTTGTCTTTCTGACCAGATCTTTGCTGAAGCAGGTTTCCTAGTGTTACAGTTGTCCTGCTGCATGAACCTCTGTACTGAGAGGGAGTCAGCTTTCTGTGTGCCTGTCTCAGGTTTCTGTGTAGTTCTCCAGCTTTTGCTTTCAGCAATATTTGAATATATCACACAGTTTTTTTCAGAGTATCGTGACTTTTATAAATGTATTCAATGACATTCACAACAAATAAATAAAAATTGGAATCTTTTCCACTGTGTCAGTCTGCTGATGAGATCACACAGCTGACAAAACTGTGGCTGCCAGGCACTTACAATCCAAAATTGACTCAGAGGTAGAATCCAGCAATAGCAGAAATATCTATATAACCAGTTGTCCAAGCATGCTAATATTCACACAGGATCTGTGTGGGCTAACATTGCTAGCAGTGCTGAATTCTCTGCTGGCAAAGATGAAGGACAAATGCTACTCACGCAGTTACATTTCCCTTTCCGTACATCAGTATCTCAGGAACCTGGAATTTAGATGCTAACCACATTTGTAAATTGGGAACCCAGAACTATGAGTATTAACCTGAACAATGACTTGTCTCCTTATGGTTTTACTGGCCATACATTTTTGCTTGCAGAAAAATTACTTGTGTTCTACCCTCAATCAATCACAGAGATCAGTATCCTCCAGAGAGGCATTTGGATGGATACTCCTGAAATCTGTCCCTTTGACCACTCATGACAGCAAAAGCTACCAAGCTTTTACACCCTTGACCCCACTTCCTGCTGCTTTTCCAGGCTTATATCTTCATTTCTAGTATTTTATTTTAAATATGGTATCTGTGTCATCTATAGGTGCATTACTTTAAAAAAAAATCACTTTAAGGAAACCAGTGAGCCATGGATCTTTCTTACAATAAGTACTGACACGGGAAGATGTCTTGGCACATGACCTCATACAGGCACAGCTTTACCCAAGATAGTTAAGAGGACTTTAGCAATGCACTGCACAAAATATATTTCTGTGTTGTACTGCAGATAAGGAGTGTCTATACCCACCTACTTTCAAATGTGCATGGAATGCCTGTCTGATAGTATAAGAATGGTTAGGTCTGAATAATAAGCAAAATTATTTAGGCCTCTTCAGTGATTCTTTGGAATGCTGATATGGGGATTTAAGCATTTAAGTTCAGGTCATCTACACAATATTTGAGGTAGCAGACAAGCAAATTCCAAGGAAGAAAAGCAATGTGCCTGTTCCTGTGATGGAAAAATGCAGAGAGATGTTATAGTGACTCTTGTTTGCCAACTAGTGTGAAGGAAGAAATATGAACTTCTAGGTTTATGGTGGTTTTGATCAGTCTTTCAGGTTCTATGTTGAGTTTGGATAATAGACCTTGGCTCCACACTGTAGTCAATGTGTATGCCACCTAATGGAGCCCTAGCCTAGGAAAACCCTGCTCCACCTGTGGCTGAACAGCTCCCAGACCCACTCAACAACTTCGGTGAGTATCAGTCGTACAACCAGCAGTACACTGTGTGCATTCTGTGTCATGTCAGCAGAAGTTAAAGAGTTTTGGTGACTGGAAGCCTTTAGCTTTAAACATTTTAAAAGAATGACTGTAGCACTCAGTCAAGCATCAACAGTTCTCATTAAAATAAAAGTTTCCTTCCAAACAACAGAGTAACTGACAAAAAGTGAAAATATTTTTATACCTTTATAAAATGTAGATAGTTGACCATAGTTTTGAAACCAGACTTACTGGCCAGTTGGACAGTTTCAGGCATGTTGATGATTGATCTGACACAGAGTCCTAGGGAATGATTTCTTGCAGGTTTGCTCATTTGGATGTTGATGAAGGTTTCTATTTACATCGGCAGCTGAAGTGTGAATTTATCTGTGACATTTTTAAGATGGCTTATGAGGCCAGAATTTGACTAATGATACTCCTACTGATCTCCTGCTAATTTTGGATTTATAGGTGTTGTATCATACCCAAACTTATAAATGTCTGAGATTTTTTTTTATTCCCACTCTCACATTCTCTGTTGGTTTGTGGTTTGTTTTGGTTTTGTCATTGTTCGTGTGTGTTTGTAGTGGTTTTTTTTTGTTTGTTTGTTTGTTTGTTTTTTAAGAGTTTAATCTCTTTTCATTTATTTAAACAGACTTCAATGACAGCCACAGAATGACTGTCACAGAGTTGTATAGTTTGGCTCAGGACCAAATGTACCTGTTCCTCAGAGTAAGAGGAATCAGGAGGGTAATAATGAAACTTTCAGCAAAGCTCCTCTGACTGTGGCTGAAGTGTTCCTTAGGTGGTGAACTGTAGTGGTAGCAAATTTTCTGTATTAATACCAGCTGTGGCATAACCTCCCTCACCTGCACCATGACATGAATAGGAAGAGATGACGTTATCACACGGGATATGCTCACTGATTTCTTTTTCATTTGTGTTGAATTTTTTTATGCTTTTTCTGTTGCCTTTCCCTGCAAGTATAATTGGATTTAATCTTAAAAGTGTACTCTTTTAATATAGAGCTTTGCCTTAATGTATTAGTGAAATTACAGGACAGAGATATTCTTGAAGTGTTTACTCATTAAGGTACTTTATTTACTCTCATTAAGACACACATTAGTCAAATGATACACAGGCTGTACTGGTTGGATGCACTGAGTTGGATTACCCAGAAGTGGTAAGGAGTTGAAACTTCACAGAAATTCTGCAGAGAATTATAAGGAAATGAAACACTGCAAGGTTTTAAGCTAAAGTTTGATGTGTGTGAATGGAAGCAGCAGCTCATGTGTCGGAATTACTGCTGCTTTCCTGATTTACAGCAAAGAATCCATAGGTATGAAAGCAATGGTGAGTTTTTGAAAGAAGTAAGTGTGAAGAATGTAACTTTGGGCGCGTTTTCTATTTAGCTGTGCACTTGTCATCACTTCTTTTTTTTTTTTTTCTAGATTCCCAAGAAGGGAACTACAAGTCAGAGGTCAACAGTAAACCCAGGAAGGAACGAACAGCTTTCACCAAGGAGCAAATCAGAGAGCTAGAAGCAGAATTTGCTCATCATAACTATTTGACCAGGCTGAGGCGATACGAGATAGCAGTAAACCTTGACCTCACTGAAAGACAGGTACTAATGCAAAATATTGGACTTTAAATGCTTGCCCAAGATTTGCCAGTGGTTAGTAGCTCCTCACAGTAGAGCTCATTTGTTACTAATAGATGTGTTGATCTATCAGACTTAATGTTTGTAGCAAAATGATTTTCATATATTATCTCCCTGCTACAGAAATATTTTCTATTTTTATATCTACCAGCTACAGATTAGCTTCATTTAGTAGGCAGAGATGGAAGATAAAAGCACAACTAATCTGTCTGTTAAAATGATGCACATCTATTCTAACCTGTAGACACTGATGTGGCTGAAGAACTGGTAGGTCCCAAATAGTGCATGCACAAGCAGTTCATTTGCCTGTATGCAACAAATATGAGTGTCTTGGTTTAGTCTATCAAGTATATATGCAGTTGCCATTTGTGCAGTTTCTGAACATCCTGTTTCCAGATGGCAGCAAGAATGGAAACACCAGCAAAATTGAAATACAGGCATTTATAACCACTTCATCTTACCCTGCACAGTGAAAGCAGAGGAGACAATGGAATTTCTTATCACTGTTACTGGTTTCCTGCTCACCAAACCATGGTCCAGGGAACACTTCTGCATGTGCTCAAGTTTCATCATGCATGTTGTCACGTTAAATTCTAATGGAAATATTAATGTTAAGCATGAACTGAAGTGCTTCAGGATCTCATCCCAACACACTAAATAGATAGTCAAGTCACATTTCAAATAACAATTACATCAACACACACATTTCAAAAACGTGTCTTAAAGACGTTCAGAACACTGGACTGAAGCACACCAAATCTGATGAAGTATTACTTAGTTTTATCATTAAAATTGAAAGCTTTTTGCCCACTCACAGGCACTCATCCTTTCTTCATGAATCAACATGAGATTCAGGGATTGTTTTAGATAAAATCAGTGAGATGATAATATACTCAAAGGAAGGCACGAAACTAGCACCATGATTTGTGAACTCTAATATGAGAAGTTTTGCAATTTTCTTGATTTTTTTTTGAGACCTGCTACTATGTAGTCTATGTAGTCTACTTACGTAAACTTCTCAGTGAAAAATCTAGCCTTTTCTATACATATGAACATACATTTGCTTTACATAAACAAATGAAAGTTTTTTTTCTTAGAAGGCTTCTAGAGAATGGTTGTTGCTTCCAGCTTGTCAAGAAGCATCTAGTAATTTTTCTTGTTTGACTTGAACAGTTTGCCAAGAACTTTTGCACTGGGGTAATTTTACTTAGATATATTTGGTATATTTGTAAAGAACCCCATTTTGTATCAAACAATTGACAAAATTTTGCCTGTTTCCACTGAGGAAGGTAAGCTGAGACAATTATATGAACTTCCACGCCTGACTTTGACAGGTAAAGGGAGGAGGAATGAATTCATGTTTCAGCAACAAAGGTAGAGTCAGTGTGGAACTGAGCAACAATAAATAAATTTTTAAAAATAGCTCCTGGCCAATTTGATGGGAATCAGTCAGCTGAATTCAGAAGACATATCCCTATACTTAATAATGGTGAATTTGGCCTGGGGACTTAACTATTCTCTCCAATAAATTCTTCATTCATGTCACATAATATTGGTTCTAAGCTTTCTGCTGATAATTGTGATAATTTCTATAGAATTATAATTAATCTATCTAATTATGTAATCTAAGTCTTCTCTGCTTCCCTAGGTCATTACAGAATGACAACTGAGCTGCTAGAGATAACTCCCTTCCTTTCTTCCTGCTTCTCTGCCTTCCTTCCTGTCTTCCTTCTTAAAGGAAGGCACTTTCACCCTTGCTTTGAAATGGAAAGCATTAAGATTTTTAGCTTTGAGTCCAGTTCTGAATCTTGCCACAAAAAAATTGTTTAGATATAAAAAAAAAAAAAAAAAAAAAAAAGAAGAAAAGAAGAAAAACTCTATTGTTAATTAAAAACAAGAAGAAATTGAGAGAAAATTCTGGACATATTTTTCAGTTTCTGTATCATACTAAGCCAAGTAATGATGTCACTTCTAATGTTGTCAATTAGAAATGACAATTTTTAAAAAACAAATACATTGCATTAATGGAAAAATGGTGTAAATAATCATGGAACTGGGTGTGGGTTTCTATGGTATATGGTAGACTTCAGGAGCTGAATGTGGTAAATCAAAAGGCTTGATGCTTCTTGTATAATTTTTTACATCAGCATTATTTCAGTGACTTGAAGAAAAATACTCCAGGGTGAATCTGGTGTGATACTATTTCTTTTTTTTCCAGTTAAGTGTCTTTCCATCATTAGCAGAATGATTATTCTTGAGTGGTATAACAGCACTTATTTGTTTTTCTTACTACTTGCATTAATTACTTACTTTCACTAGCTAACCCAACAGCAGAAATCATATTCAATAGCTATGTTAAGCAGATACAGTTAATACAGTCCTTTGCCTAAAATTATTATGACTGAATTAAAATATGTTGATGGAATTCCAATAAAACACTCTCCCGTGAGGAAGCATGCCTAGGAAATTGTTTTCTCTGGAACAGTCTCCTTTACTAATTTCCCTCTGAAGGCTGCATTGAAGAAAATTGTACCTGATACACAGAAGATTCTTTGTTTGAAATAAGCAAACACAGAAGTGATAACATTGTATAGTATAGGCTACAGACCTATTTGTGTTGGAAAATCTCTTGATCTCTCATGAAACATTGAATTTGCACACAGAAAATTAAAACGTGCTTCAGATAATGCAGTGACAAAAGCTTGCAGTGAGTATTGGGTGTACTAAACTATCTGTTCAGAAAACAGGTTTGAAAGCAGGGCTGTCCTTGATGGAATGTATTGTTTAACATAACTGTTCTTACTATGCTTTAAAAAATGATGAGCACTATATTATTCAGAGGGCAGAAGAACAATAAACTAACCTGGGGAAGGTATTGTTGGGTCACTGTAAATTTACATCTTTCTGTTATTTCCCAAAATGTGAAATAAATCACATAGCCTATTATCTTAAGAAAGCTCTGTCTTCATCTTGACTGTAGTGATAATTTTAACCATATGCCACAGCTTAAAAGAGGTACTGACCAAGTAACACTTCATAATTACCCTTCTGGCATTTAAAGAAGCTGTAGAAAAAAACATATGCCTGACCATATTTTAAAAACTGTGTAAGGGTATTAAAGTTTTCTACAGTTATCAAATTATGGCTCCATTTGTCTTTTGAAACAGCTTAGAAGATCAGTTCAAACATAAATGACTCATGGAAGGCCATTTCTCAATAATAATAATAATGGGAAAAAAACAAACCGAAACATCACAACATATGGATCAAGAGGAGGAATTAATCCTATCACTCCTTAAAAAGGAAAGCTGAGTTACAAGACAGGAGGATGAAATAAGTGCCTCAATTTCCTAGATATGAAGAAAGCACTTTGAGAGCATTATAAGCACATCTGGTGATAGGATGGCTCTATTGTAGGAATTCCAGCAGCATAGGTACATATAATTCCTGCTCTATCTTTTATACAGTGCACTCACAATCCCTGCTTAGCCAGCAGTTAATACTTTTCAGCTGGCAGGCCTCCATTAGATTTTGAAGAGCCAGTTATACTAAGAACTATCTTAGCTCCCTAGATATTTGTAACCTTGACAGGTGCATTCTTGGCTTTTTTTTTGTACATCCAGATAAACTTGGAGAAGGTTCCATGCAAACTTTTTAATATCTCACTGTGGGATGAGGACAGGAAGCAGCTGCAGTGGGGTATCAGAGGCGTGGCAAAATGGACATTTTTATGGAGTTGGCCCTGCCAAATATAGAAAGAGTAGGAGATCTTTCCACCTCACAAGATCTTTTTGCATGGAGCTAATCAAAAGAGTAATGTTGCAGTTCTGCAGGCTAGCTAGGGTTACCGGAATAAACAGTCAAATATGTAGTGCTTCTGTTTGCCAACACAAATGGAAAATCCCACCCAGACATACTAAATTCTGCTGATGGCAATGGGTTTTTTTCTTCTTATCTTTAATTTCCAATACCCGCCAAGCAGCCAGCAATCATTTGTAAAAGGCCTAAAGCCATTGATTTTTGCAGAGACAAAGGGCAGAATTTTGTTAAAATGAAGTATGGTTTTGCACCTGTTTGGCTTCTGTGAATGGTGTACCAAGATGGGATGACTGACAATGGAAGAAGATTTCTAATGCCTTTTTCTAACAGGAAAAAAAAGTAAGCAGCATTGTTATTTAAATACATTTGGACAATATTGATATAGGACCATACCCACAATGTAGCATTGCATTGTTATGACTATAAAAATAGTAAATGTTTTCCATTAGAAGAGTTTCCTCTAGACCAAGTTACCTCAATCCCTCATCACAAGTGGCTTCATTAAAATCCTTTTCAGCATTGCAGAGCTCAGGGGAGGCTAATGATTGCATTTTTTAGACTGGTAAAGTAAGAGTAGCTCCCCTTAGTCATCTGGGTGAAAAACCAGGGAGTTCAATGTTGCTAGGTTAGGTGTTTGTTCTGAACCACCTCTGGAAGAGTAAATGCGTCTTCATGCATCACACAGTATGACTACTTTCCTACTTTTGGAAGCTAAATTTCTAAGATTAAGTATTGAAATGATTCACCTTTATACTCTCAAACAAAATCAAGCAATGGATTGATATGACAATCTTGACCCTATCTATCTGATTTATTGTGCTGTCATATCATCTTTGAAAGGCAGCTGCTCATTCCAAGCTTCCATGTGTTAAGCACTCTCTGTACACACTGTAATAATGAGCCTGTGTGGCTTGAAATCCTTTGGATTGTTTGTTTTATTTAAAGTAACACTCTTAATAAAATAACTCACTAATACTTTTATATTTGTCTTGAGCAATATACATACCAGCACTAAGAGTTACTGTGCTAACTCAGTTTGTTCTTTCTTAGGAAAGAATGCTCCTGGCAAACTTAATTATAACTCATGTATAATTTTGATTTATACAACAATTCTTTTTAAAAATGTACATGGCAAATCTTCAACCAGCATATTTATTTTTTCAGTACTGAGTGAATTTGAACAAGCAATCCCATGTGCAAAGACCCAAGGGCCTCAAGCTCTTCGTTGAGAATAGACCCTACACCTGCAGAGAAACCCTGTGAGGTTCTGGGTGGGGGGAAGCCTTTGTCTGTGCCAAGCAGCATATGCAATATAGACAGAAATATTAGCTGGCCATAAAGCTGCTTTTACAAAGTGAGTAGTGCTCTGCTGTCCTCTATCCCTACCCTTTCTTAGACACAACTAGAGAAGAACATGGCTTCTTCTGTCACCTGTTTAAAGAGATAGAAGCTTTTTAGGTTTGTAATTTATGAGCGGTTTAAAACCCGGAAGAAGTCAGTGAGGAAAAAATGGTATTGGAGGAAGTACAAATGAACATGTGAAATAAAGGACTTTGTGTGGTGTGGTGTGGTGGTTTTTTTTGTTTTTGTTTGTTTGTTTGTTTGTTTGTTTTGTTGTTGTTTGGGTTTTTTTGGTTTCTTTTGGTTGGTTGTTGGTTTGTTTTTTTTTTTGGTTTTTTTTTTTTTTTTTTTTATGCAGGGCATTGAAAAATGTAGAATCTTTCTGGTTTCACTAGTTTCTTCTCCTTAAGGCAGGCATTACTGAAAACAGCTGCAGTTTCTTGAGGCTTACTACCTTTAAAACTGGATGTTGATTTTGAGGCTGGTTTACCATTAAAAGACTTGGGATTGGCTTGTTTTGAAAGGAAAAAAAAAGCCCCTCCAGATTTGAAGTCATGAACTGTGGAACTAGTATAAATGAATATAAATGAGGGTGCTTCTTTCTTGGGCAGCAGATGACTTCCATAGCCATACAGTCCTGGACGATTGCCATGGACCCATAGTCAGCAGTTACTTTTTGCTGAGTCCCATTTCTTGACATTTGCCTTTCCTCATACTAAAGTAGTAGCAGAAATAAAGCACCAACATACTCAGTTAAAAAGCCAGTCTTGATTACCCAGCATGTTTTAACTTTCACACTTTGTTGAACTGTGCAAAACAGATGCAGAATGATTCATGTTAAAATTTTTTTCTCATTACGTAAAAAGTTCTATCTGTGAGTAGAGTAGCAGGGAAATGCCTATATAAAGAAGAGGCAAAGTTTAGCTAAAGGGGATCGTCCCCCAAAAATAGTTTTCCACCTTGTCTTTCTTTTGTAGATTTCTACATATGCAAAAAGAAAATGAAGGTACGTTCTAAGAAGATTTATTATAGGAAAATAAGGCAGAGTGCTTTCTAGCAGCAGCCTCAAGGACTGTGTTTCTTTGCCTCTGGGCAAAAAAAAAGATTAATTTGATAAAAAAAATTACTCCCTTACATTATGTATAACAAATGAGTAGGAGGAAAAAACCTGAAACAGTGTGTCCCATTCTCCTTAAGGTATGTTAGCCCTAAAACCTAGCGAAGAGAGATTTTTGAACAGGAAGGGTTAACTGTTTGATCATTAAATTAATTTTGAAGATCACTGGTGGAGAAAGTGGCAGGTTTTTTGTACAGAGTAAAGGGAGCTAAACTGAGTGCTTTCAAAGACTTCTGAAACTGGAATGAAATACTCTTGTGGCAGCTCTCAAATGCAACATAATGTCTATTCCACCCGTCCAAACGTGGGAGGTAGAAAGGAGAATGTATCACCTAAGCAGTCCCCAAACCTCAAATGACTTTTATGTAACAAAACACCAGAACTCACTCCTACACCTTCCTGGGTGCCAAAAGCTCCAGCTGTCCTTTGTGCACCTGCCAAAACCTCCTCTTGTTCTCAACAGCCACTGCAAAGTACTTGGGCACATTCAGAGCAAAGACCTGTAACGTAACATTGAGCACATTGCTTTATCTCACTGAGCAGGTGACTTCAGCAATTTTAATCAGAAGGTTCTGATACCACTTATTAATTTCCAAAAAAAAAAAAAAAAATAAATTTTCCCCAGTAGTTGTATTTTGGTCCTATTTTGCAAAAACTGAAACATTTACTATTTTATTTAAGCTGGTTTAAAGCTCAAAATGTAGTTAAGGTTTTTAAGAGATTTTTGGTTCCGTTTTTGTTTTTTTTTTAAACAGAAATTGGATTTCCTTTAAGTCATATAGGGAAGAAAATTAAGTTTAATTGAATAAAACTACCTTAACTTACTCTCTTATGTGTCAAGGATGACTGAAATCCAGCTGAGCTATTTAAAATCTCATGTTTTCTTTAGTTACTGAAGTGAACTGGTATCTCCGAATACCATATTAGTAAATATTTTTAAATAATAGATTTGATCCTTCCAACCCTTATATTTATTCATAGCCTAGAACAGGGCAACTTTTCTACATTAACATTCCCATAAGCTATCATGAAAAATATTTCTATACATACAAAAAAAGTTAAGTTTCAGCCGTATAACACCAATGATTTCTGTAAAATTCAGGAGTTTGGCTTTCTTTAAAGCTTGGCAATATGATGTGTACTATCTGAAAATAACAAGAATGTTTTCAGAGCCAAAGAAAGTTAAGAAGTAAACTTTTCAATTTTTCTAATTTTGAAAAATCAGAGTTATTTTTTGTTAGCCATATATTTGTCTGCATTAGAGGAAAGTAAAATGACAGCTTAAGAAAAAAAAAGGCAACCACTAGGGGCAGAATATATAAAAGGCTTTGTGATTTGTTTTTCCTGACACATCACTGAGGTATAATAAAACATGAAATTTAGGATATTGACTACAAAAAGTCATAATAAGAAGTATGCATCCCTTATAGCAAAATAAAAGTTTCAGCTGTCACAGCATTCTTGTTTATAAGTTTTAAGGCTTGCAAGACCTCAAATTTTAATCTTGTTTGAGACTCATGCCATTAAATCCAGGAATAAAAAAACCCTGATTTTAGGAAGGAATCTTTCATTTCAGAAAAGAGCTTTTTGAAGGAGAAATGTATTTTTTTTTCTTAAAAGAAGACAGATAGCAGACAGGGCAACTAAGGTATTTTGAATTTAGTCATGCTTTAATTTTTTGGAAAATAATGTCTTTGTTAAGAAATACTGATTGTAGAAGGTATCTGTTTAGCTCTTCTCGGTAAGTATGAAATTCTAAAATCACATGTCAAAAGGAAGCATCTGCATTCTACAGAGCATAGAACAAGCCAGTTATTCTTAAAGTTAATGTGACTGAAGTGCCCTTCTGAAGAAGGAATATTAAATCACAAGTTTAGGTGATATACTAATTTGGAACCAAAATGATATGTTGGTGCCAACATCATGAAATTGTATTAAAGATACACATGCAAGATAGCACACAAAGTGGCCCTTAAGCCTACTATGGACCTATGTATTATAAGTATATAATGATTACTTTAGTAATGTAGACACTAATAATGTCAACCTCCTCATTTTGAATCTGCTCCTAAGATTCCTACAGAGTAGATCTTAAAATAAATTGGTCATAGCAAAAACATTTGTCTCGTACATCAGGAGATGTGCAATGTGAAATCATTTACTCCTATCTTAAGTAACAGCCTAATCATCAGATGTGGAGATGCAGATGCTGAGCAACTTGTTGACTAAGGGAAAAGAAACTGTGCTTTCGTGCCAGTAAGCAGATGTGTTCAATAGACTGGCTCCTAAGTGCTGATTTAGAAACAGCTGTTAATGCTACCATCATCTTTAATATAGTTCTTTTCCCTCCACTTCCTTTGTTTTCCATACATACATATGCTCGCTCTATAAAGTTGAGTTGTGCTAGTCAGAGGGTGGAGAAGATGGAGTACTTTTTAATAAATAATAGGCAATCAGAACCTGATTCTGGGAGGTGGTGAGCACTCTCAGCCCCTTCTGGAGATAATTTAGATTGAAAGCATAGAAAGGCTCATAAAACCTATGGCATCAACTTTGTCACAGCAGATCTTTAAACTACTTTAAAAGGATTTTTTTATTTTATTTTATTTTTTATTTTTTTTTGCAAAAGTTGTAAATGGCACAAGCTAGTTCTTCCACTGGAAAAAAAAAATCAAGTTTTTCAGGTTCACTTCAGTAAGGGCATTTTCTCTCTCATTTATTTTTATTCTATTTTTTCCATTATTTTTCAGTCATTTCTTTCTCTCACTCTTGCTCTTTCTCTCTCTTTCATTCTCTCTCCTCTTTTTTTCTCCTCTCCCCTTTTTGTTTCTCAAGGTAGTTCTTTTCCCCTAATGCAAGCTTTGTGAGACACCTGTAGTTTTCATATGATCTGTGAATTTTAAAAGCACAGTTTTCCATGAATCTAGATAAACTAACACCCTGAAGTACTTCACACAAAGTTTGCTTCACTTCCTTCCCATTACTAAAATATAGATGGATCACATATCAGTAACAACTATATCCTCCATAATTGACTCTTCAGCTCCAAAGGAAGTTCAGAATTCCAATATCTGAATTTGATCTCTAGAGGAAATAACAAGTGAAGGACCTGTCTCATATTAGCACATAAGCATTAAAGTCTTCATCTAGAGTCTATTGAACTCTACAGAAAAACTCTCATTGATATTAGTGTATTTTCTATCAGATCAAAAGTGAATTTCAGTGCTTCATAAGAGGACATAAAGAAATATATTTACATATATATTAAAAAAAACCCTAATCTATTCCATTGTCTAAAAGTCTTGCATATCTGCTGTATATTAATGCAGCAAATTACATCAAAATAAATTCATAATATTTTCAGTGATAAACTTCATTATAATTGATTTCTAGCTTTTGAAATTAATTGTCACACCAAACAATTTTCTTGTTTGATAGTCTCTTACGTAAATCAGATGCAAATTATTTGAAGTCATTAATAAAAAACCCAAAACCCTAAAGGGTTATTCTTCTACACTCAAAAGAGTGCCTGCAAAGGTAGCTGGAGTCCTTTCAGCCTGCCTTTCAGTCAGTGCTCTGCTTCCCACCCAGTGCGTTGTGTGCAGATACAGTGCTGCATGCTGGAGTCTTTGAGGATTTGATAAATGTATCTTGTACTTGTTCTTGAAAAGTGAAGTCATCATCCTTTAATTGATTTCTATCAAGTAATATCAAGTGACTTACTTAGAGTCACCCCTGGTGGCAGCATCTCAGGGCATGGTTGAAAGAGCCAGTCTGAGGACCGGTGATCAGAATGAAGAGGTTCTCCCCGGCCTGTACGTGGCTACTCAGTACCTGCAAGCTGGTGCTAATTGCATCTCCTGGGTTTAATGCTCAAGCAGAGAGACTGCTCTCAACTGTGTTTTTGTGAAGCGACCTGAGTTATAAAAAGCAGCAGTGACAAAATATTGCAAGAAAAATGGAAAACAACAACAACAACAACAACAAAGAATAATTTCTTGTATTTGAGTGAAAAAAAAAAATTTAGAAAATGTCAGGGGTAGCAGATGTGACAGTTTAGGTCTGTCTGTGAGAGAAGAGAAATGAGCACCTGCATCAGGAGCAAGGCAGTTATAATCCTGCTCATGTCTGTCCCAGACAGAACCATTTCTGACAATGACTACAGGAATATTAACTTCAGTTTCTCAAGTATACAAAAATGAAATGGATGCACGCAGAAGGTGGTTTGCTGGGATCTCTACTGTTCCAGTAATTGGGTTGAGCCCAGGCTGTGCATTGAAATTTTGGCTTCAAATTCTTCGCCGTTTATCTTGAAACTACTTCTTGTATGCATTATTATTATTTTGTTGTAGGCTTTCAATGCTGTAGCTTATTCTGTGAATGTTCAAGGACATAAAAATATCTGGAGAATTGCTTAGATCATTTAAATATCACTCTAGTCCTGTTTTTTTGTTTGTTTGTTTGTACTGAATAAAATTCTCTTGGGCTTTTCTTCAGAAGAAGAGTGATAATGTTCTGTGATGCTAGATTAAATTAAAAGAGTGTTGGTTTTGATCTTTAGATTATGACTGTAGTTGCATCTACTGCACTGTCTGACACCAGTAGGTTATTGTCTTTTGCAAGAAAAACTTCTTTGTTTTAAAACCAAAAAATAAACAAAATAACATCTTAACTTCCCCCAGAAAGCTGCTAACACTGTAGTAATGCTGTACCCTTTAGAAGATGGACACCTCTGATACCTGACCCAAGTATGACATTTCCCAACATCACAGCAGCCAGTAATAAATACCTTCCCCTTTACACTCATTTCACTTTACAAGCCAGATTCTTTGGCTCTGATGAGTTGACAAAAGGAAAGGGTGTGCTGTGCTTTTGAGGCTTTTAACTAACCTGGAATCATTTTGCTCTGTTCCCAAGTGGTTTGCTTTAACAGCTCATTTGGCTTTAACAGGAATATGAGTATAAAAAAAAATAAATAGACCTCTCTTCCTTTCCACACACATAGACACAGATAGTGATGTTAAGTATCAGTTCAATTGTAGTAAAAATTTAATGTAAAATTCAAGGTCATAGCAAAGGTTAAACAGTGTGATGTTTCCTGGATGTGTAAGACAGATTCAGCAAAACAGCATTTTTGTGGCTCTATTACTCATGTTGTACAATATGTCCTGCTGTGCTTGTTCCTTGCTGTTTCTTTTAAAACTCTAAAACACATTCTGCTGAACACAGCAGAGGATACAACAGCATTGCAAGATTTTTTGCTTTCTTTCCAAGCGAAAAGTTGCAGACATTGTTTATTTTTCTGTGGAACCTTCATGTGAAGAGCTGCACAGACAAACAGGCATAAGTTGTTTTTTTTTTTTTTTTGCAACTTTAAATTGATCAAACCCAATAGTCTTCTATTCATACTGTTTCAGAAACAGTATTTTAAGATGATTTCAAGTCAGCCTTTAATCTGGTGTAATATATTTGACAGATGCTATGCACATCCTTTTTTTTTTTTTTTTTTCCTTTTGGCTATTGAAAAAAAAAATTCCTTGTGGTTTGCAGTGCCGGTACTTTAGAACTGTGCAAATAATTTAGGTTTACTTCCCTTCCATATATTTCTATACAGAGAAGGGGAGGTGGGGAAATGAGTTTCAGCTGGAGCAAAATCTTAGGGTTTAATGTGACTTAAACCCAGATACGTTTTTAATCTTTCATACTATGACTTTCTTTTCCATTCTCTTCTGAAATTAGTTGCTGATTTTGACTCAAACTTATAAATGCCTTGCTCTCTGGCTTCAGGGGTATTTATTTTTCTGAAAAAAATTCTTCAGGATCTATTGCTATATGTAGTAGAATCAAGGATTAGTCAACCAGAATCATTTAAATACATCTGTGAAATAGATAGGGAAGACGCAAGTTCTGATGGAAAGAAATGCTCTTTCAGACACTTCAGAAAGTAAAAAAATAGACGAGCTTTTTTCTGTAAACTGACCACCAGTTTACAGAAGCAAGCAGGCAGAAAACAACGCAAATTTTGCAGTGCAAGTTCCTTTCCAAGGTAGTTGCCCTCCATTGAAGGGTAATTAAACGCACTAAAAGCAATGAAGGGCAGCACTATGGGTTCCTGCCAGCAGGAACCTCTCTTATTACATGAAAGGTAGGTTTTTCTGCACAGTCCCTTGATGGGAACCATTTTGCCTCTGTTTCTCTGCCTGTGAAATGGCACTGATACATTTTTAACAGTATGTGACCTTTTTTATGTTTTCTAAAGGGCTCCAAGGTCTTCCTGTGGAGCTATCCACTGCAGATAGCCTCATTGCCTTCTTGCGATAACCCCTTTTCCTCCTTTGTAGTCGTCATCCTTCCGTCCTCAGGTTCATGTCCTACCCAAAGCCTGCTCCTCGGAGAAGGCTTGATGTGTTTTTTACCATACAGGCAGAAAGGCGGTATGGTGCACATTAAGATCCTTATTACCTTCAATGACCCTGTCTTTATTTCCTTCTTTTGTATTTCTTTTGCCAAGGTAAAAGTTTGGTTCCAGAACAGACGAATGAAGTGGAAGCGGGTAAAAGGGGGCCAGCAAGGGGCAGCAGCCCGGGAGAAGGAACTGGTGAATGTGAAAAAGGGCACGCTGCTCCCCTCTGAGCTCTCTGGCATCAGTGCAGCTGGTCTCCAGCACACGGGGGACTCGCTAGTGAACGACGACAGCCATGACAGCGACCACAGCTCGGAGCATGCGCACTTATGATACACAGAGATTGTCCCAGCTCCGTTCTCAGGAAAGATGCTTTGCTGGCACGCCTTACACAGGCATCGTTTACGTATGCAAGTGACTTTAAAAGTGATGCTTTAAAATCACTTATGTAAGTGATTTTAAAAAGTTGTTATGGAAAATTCAGGCTTATTGTGTCTGCTTTTCTTGATTTTTAGATGGTTTACAGTAAGTGCCATGTCTTAAAGGTGCCTCAAGAGTGGAGAAGTGGAAGACAACCTTATTTTGAACATTCCAGATTTGTTTGTCATGTTTATGACAGCGGGCAGGTAGTTTTGCTTTAGCTTGCACTGAAAATTATGTTGCTCTCAACAGATGTTATATTCTGAAAACCACAGTGCCACAAAATCACTATCTAGTGGATAAGAAATGTATTTTAACTCTGTATATATTTACTTTACAGCATTTTCCTGTCTTCACTAATTTTAGCAATGCATTCATATTAGCTGATGGCAATAGTCACTCATGACAATAAACAGCTTTTTGTCTCTTTATTTTTGTTTTGTTTTTCCAAAGGCATACAATACATGCAGATACTTTTGTTCAAGCACAGAACAATACAATAGTGTCTGCTAGGACACGTCCTTGTATGACAGACAAAACAAACCTTATGTTGCATTTACTATCAACTGCTGCTAATAGGGTATTATTAAACTTACCTAGCTCCTCAATTCTTCTTATCTTGTAACTGCAAAAAAAAAAAAAAAAAGCCTTTTAGGATCATAAGGATAGTCCAGTAACCTGCCAAAAAGTGTCATGTTCCACTCAAGCTGGGTGGAAAATTCCCAAAGGATTATTCATTTCTACTTTGTCATAATTGAGTACATTGATAACAACATTTCTGCAAAGTGTCAGTATTTGCTTTATTTTCAGTTTAAAAAAACATCAGATAAGCTGAAAGTTATCAAATGCTTATGTTGGTAGAAATCAAAATTTGAAGGTAACTCAGTATTGTGTCCCACGTGTAAAATCTGGACAGATTTTCTGTTATAAGCTTTTATGTACATACAGGAAAATACCAAAACCCAAATTTTATGCAAAGCATTGATTGTACTTTGTAAACAAATGTTTAATAAATAATCCTTTTTAAATAATTCTGGTCTCTTGACTGTGATTCCATAGGATACTTAAAGTGATTTTTGTACAAGTCCTAAGCAGCTCTGCGATTTTCAGGTCTTTCAGAACTTTGTGTGTGGACAACACAAAGCTATGCTTTCAAATTTAGACTTTTAATCTTGGATAGACCTTATACCTTGATCCACTTAGGAAACTTTCTTTTAGCAGGAAAAATGCATCTAGCAGCTAATGTTGTTTTTGGCTGAAGATATCATGTGTCTGTTCAACCATTTTTTGAGATTTAGACCAAATATAAAGGGTTATTTTGTTGGACTTTCTTGAAATGGATGAAAAGGAATAAATATAAGGAGGGGATGCATACTTATATCATGCCTTTGTTCAACAAAGCTGTTCAGGAGAAAAAAAAACAAACTATCTCAAAAAAATTCAGAGGTGAATTGGGTAGTATGATAGAAGGAGCTGAGTGAAAGAAAGAGCAAGCAAGAAATACGTGTTCTAGTAAATGCTTGCGAGTATTCCCTGGAGCTCTGCTATGTGGAGCAGTGCGGCATCATAAAAGTTAAATGTAATCAAGAACTCTGTGTCTGTTTTCTAAATCCCTTCTGCTGTAGGTTTGATCTTTCTTCCACATTAATTGTTGTCATGATCATTTCAGTTTAAAATACCCAAGCAATGGATAATTCATTTCTTTAAAGACTTCAGAGCATTTTATTGATTCCAGCAGTTAAGAGGTTTTGCATTTGTCAGTTTTTTTTCAAATGTTTTTGTCATACAACATTTCTGGGAATGGGAGTAGGATAGAGAAGTAAGCCAGCTACTTGTGAATACTTGATATTTTTGATTTCATGATTGAATGGGAAAGTTTTTTGGGGGGATGGTGGTGACTATCAAAACAGGAAAAAAAAAACCCAAATGATTCAGACTAAAGTTTTTTATTCTTGGCTGGTTCTCTTCTCCCTCTTAAATGAAGCATAGCTAAATTTCAAAATGAATTTTTTTTAAAAAAAAAACATCTTGAATTTTCAAATAACACTTTTTAACAACAGGGATTTAATCGAATATAATGTGAGTTGTTTTGCTAGTAAAAACCAATATGTTGTTGCTGTCTTTCATTAAAAGTTTAAGATGGACTCTGAAAAGTGATCAGCCAAGTTTGAACTGACATTTTACAAAACAAATGGAAGTGTTTTATTTGCATTACCTGAAATGCAGCAGCAATAAGTTCCTAACCCAAGTTGTTCTGAGAGGTGTATTATTCTGTTAGTAACACCGTGATTTAACTGGGATACTTTCAGTGTGATGATGGCAATCTGTGAGCCACAGTAATCTCATTACCACAAAGAATTTTTTCCTGTTGAGAAAGATAGTATTTTTCCATTTTTCTAGCTTTAACTGATTCTGTTGAGAATTAAAGCACAGGACGAAGAGAGAAAAAAATGCAAATAGATTTACAGTGCTAGGAGATTTTTTTGTTTATATAATTGAATGAACATACAAAAAAAGGACCAAGTTATGTAACTTTATATAACATTAAAAAAAATAAGACTAACAAAATTGATTGTTTCCCATGCTTCATAAGCAGCTCAGACTTTGAACTTGGCCCCAAGGTGCTAACTGTATGTAGTAAACTCTCAGATTACTTAAAGACCTCTGGTGGCTTTAAGCAATCGTACTGTAAGTACATCATTGCTAAATGCAACCTAGTGCAGAGATCCCACACTGGGAGAAGTTGAAGCTATCAAGTCTAAGCACAGTGAGCTTCCTACCATGATCTTGAAGGAATTTGCTTACAAGCACAGTCCCAGAGAACTACAGTCATGTTTCTTCCAGATTTCAGCTAGCTCATATTCAAGGCACACAGAGCAGCAATGAAAGACCTGTGCTTTAATTCCATTTTTTGGGTTACTGGGTCTGGTCAGAACTCATCAATATAGATGATGTCTCATCTTGTTCTGAATACCCTAATCACTCAAAAACTATCTTTTGAATGGCTGCAGGAACAATCACCTGCTGTAACACATTATGACTTTGTATCCAAGTTTTAGCATAATTTTTTTGCTGAAAAGAGCTATGGATAAAGACTTCTGAACTGTAACCTGAAGTTTTATCTTCCTTGGCTTATATCTGTCTGCAGACTGACAGAGGGGTCTTCTACCAATCTAGACATATGGTATAGCTAAGGCTATACTATGTAACAGATGGACAAAATTAAGCCCTAATAATGTGATTTGTCTAAAGTTATGCAGGCATTTGGTGATAGAGTGAAATGTGAGGAAACCTAGTTTAGTTATTTATCTTTATAAGTTCCTTTCCTGTTATTGAATAGTGGCTAATGACTTTTCATGACTTATTGTCAGTGAATCCTGCTTCTCAAGGCTAATGATGTATTTTTTGAATTACATTAATTTTGATGTCATGTCTGTGCAGAGTCTACCTCTCTTTCGTGTTCTGTTGTTAGTGAACGGCTGAGCCAGGTAATGAAATGTGTATTTTTAGGAAACATACACAGAAAATAAAACTGACTGTAAAAAGGCAATGTTAATGGTTTAATTTTCAGCATGATGGATGATAAGAATTCTTTTTTTCTGCTGTCTCCAGGGTACAAGGCTATATATTATTTGCAGGGTTTCTTTCTCTTCCCTTATGACCATTGAATTTTTATTTTGTGTTTTTGTTTACTCTAGCTTTATTGTTTTCAGATTTATTTTGACAGTAGCGGTTCAAGAGGTGTGGTTAAAATAACACTGTTGCAAGCTGACTGAATTTTTTAAATCACAAATTTGAAGTAGTTTGGGAATTTAATTAAATGGTTATCTTTCTTTTTTTTTTTTTTTTTTTTTTTTGACACTTTTCTTTTCATCAGGTCCAAAATTAGTCAAAAAAGGAGTACAAGAAGGAGAGACTATGCCTACGTCTTTCCACCACAGGACAAGTTTCAAGGTAGTTTATGTGTCCTGCTTTCTTAAATGAAGGTTCTGACTGCTGCAATAATATTATTTGTAAAAATAAAGAAAGAAACACCATTAGGACATGCATTCTTAGAAGCTATGAGGAAACACAGTTATATAAGTTAGGGACAAAATGTCAGCTTGAGCCTTCAATTATAATTTCCTGGCTTCAGACAGTTTATGTCTCTTGGGTGAGCTTGTATTTAATAGAGTACATGCAGTATTTAAGGTTGGCTACAAGATTCAAGACATTTTAAAAAGTAATGTTTAACCAATTATACTCTGTAATTTAGTAATGTTTAGTAGTTATGTAACATGTGTGGATTGAAAGGGAGAATTCTGTATGCAACCTGATGTCTATGTTCATTAAAAAAAAGCAATGTGGCTGATAGCTAGAAGTAACTAGCATAGGGCTTCATTGATGATGCACATTATTACCTCAGATGAATAAGGACTTAGTAGAAAAAGCTTATTTGCTTTTATATATTTTTATTAATATTCATTTTAAGCCCATAGCCTTCTGACATAATTTTTAGCTGAAAGCTTGCAGTTTGTGAATCTGTTTCAACGTCATTTAAAGCCTCTGGCTGTTAGTCAGGGCCTCCATATGGCATAATGAGGTTATCACAGTCATCTGTACAAACTGCAAATGTATTAGAATTTTCTTAGCCATTTATTACTTCTGTACAATTCATGCACACAGATCTATTAGCCATTGCCCTTTTTCTGGCATCTGCACTGTCATGACTCCTGTTTGCAGAAATTTGGTGAAACTTTACTTTCATCCAGTTGAAAACTGCCACCTGGGCGGTAACTCGGTTAGCATCAGCAGAGAAAACCCCAAAAAGTTTTGTGAATGAAGAGCTTGTTGAGCACTACTTGTAGTAGGAAATGATTATGGTTCCCTTTTTTGTTGTACTTTTCTGTAGATAGACTCCAAAGATTTTATAAAGAAAGGTAAGTTTTGAAATAGCATTTTCAGTGGATAAATAGCAAGGAGCTTAAGTACTTTGTAATGGCCACTTTGTATCATGTTCAGAGGATTAACTGACTGGTATATAAAGCACATTGCCACATCCCTATTCATTCTATAAATGGTTTCATATTTTCATGTACTGATGTCATTATTTTAGAAATTTTTACCTGTTATATGCTTTAATTTAACTATTCAGTTCTGATGTTTAAGAAAATAGCATTAGTATTCCACAGACATCTTTCTCAAGAGAGTGACAAAATTTGGCCATAGGTACTCTTCTGCTAACGTTGGGATTTTATCTGTAAATTTTGAAAATTCAGCATCTGTTAAGGGAAAATATGTAAAATATTATTTTACATTAGTGACCAACAAGATTCAAATTCACCTATTTTTTAAGTAAGCAGCCAAATAATTGATTTCTGTAGGAACTTTATTGTCATACAATCATATGATAACATCATGGGGTTTGTGTTGTAAATGTGTGCTCCAAAACCATAGGAAGCAATAAACATGGCAAATATCTAGAAAAGTGGTTTAGTATTTAAGGACAGATTCTCATCCTTAGTGTCACTATGAATATATAGACACTGCATACGTTACTTATATTTGCTTGTGGACTGCAGGGTTTTTAGAAATATGCCTATTCTGAATGCTTACCACATTATTTGCCAAGAAAGTCACATGCACAGCTGAGAAAATACTGAAATGCACATTTTCCCAAATCAAAAATGTATCTTGAAAAGTGCCCTTAGAAAAATGTTATGCAATCACCACAGAAATGCATTTAAGAGAGTAAAAACTACCAGGGGAGAAAAAGAGTCTGGAATTACAACACATTGAAAATAATTTTGTGTATGTATTTCTATAATTCTCACTTATATACCTATTCATCGCAACTGTGGAAATGCATATTTTCTTTTAGTTCATAAGCTAAGTACAATGCAGCGCTGTTAGGTTTCTAATTTTAGCATATTTGCGTAAGACATTTGATTCTGACGATAACATTATGGACTCAGGACTCATTTTGTATAGAATATTTTTGCAAGAAAGAAGTAAAGATTCTTCTAAGGAAGCAAAGGACCTCATCTAAAGCCTATAGATGGCAATGGAAAGATTACGATTGATTTCACAGGGACTTGGATTTAGCCCAAAGTACACAGAAGAGTTCATACAAATCAGTGAACAGTCCAGGATTAAGACATTAGCCAGTAATTTCCAAAGTGACTGTTGACTTTGTGCCTCCGTTATGACACATGGTATCCTGATTTCCATGAAGTTTTGAGTACACAGTGAAAATTAGGACCACTTTATGGAAATATGAGTTGAGGACCCCATATTACTAGCCAGTTAAGAAAATTTTTTTCTTGGTTCTAACAAGAGTCTTATAATATGGGATTTCCATAGCTGGCAAATCATCACATTATGTTATTAAACTGTAAGTTTCATAACCAATAGGAAAGAAACTTGCTATGCTGCTTTCCTTCTGTAATTTGTGGCATTAGTAGATAAGAAAAATAAAGCACATTATATGGAGAGGTAGGTTTGAACAGATGTTCCCAAATGGTTGCAGAGGGGTAGGGGTGTCAAGGAAGGTAAAACTTTCCTTCCACTCAGATGTCTGTCTTGAATTTCTCACAGTTTTTGCAGACAGTTTGGCTCACTTCCAACATACATCGTTGCCTGTCTGGTATGAAAAATGCCACCTGTGGCGTATGGAAGTTCTTTCTTTAAAAGTGGCCTGCTAATTATTCTTCAGGCAGGTGTTACTAAAGTGAAGTCAGGTGTCAAGCATGGTATAACCTTCAAATTGTCTAAAATTGACCTGTTCCATGCTGTACTTTCCCAAAAGAATAGAACTGAATATTACAGAGAATTGTAATCTTGATTGATACAGGGTTGAGATGACTCATACAGCAGTACATATTGTGGTGACACTTAAAAACTGAAAGTTAAAGGATGTGGGCTCAATGAAGTGTATAAATTTTCCAAACCAAATATCCTTCTGGTTCTTATAAACTGACTTTATGTTCCTTTACCTTTGCACTGCCATTTTACAAAATGTTAAAAGTTCTGATGCTCTTAGAAATTTCAGACAGGGTAAAAGGTGGTTTAATAGACTGGGAGAGCTGTTTGTTGAAAAGAGCATGGGAGATGGCTGTATTGTGTGATTGACACCTGCAAATTCTCACCTATGTTCACTCTTCAAAGCACTCATGTTTTAAAGATTTTTGAAGATTAATAGTATGGTTAATAGGCCAGAATCAACACATGGGGGCTGCAGGCAGCCATTCAACTCATCCATGAACCCCAGCTCCTAGGATAAGCACTGCTGCTGCCTCTCCTTTATGATAGTTACTCTGCTCCTCTGTTCTTTACATGCCATCAGAATGCCCTGCCAATGGAAGATGAAAACTCACCACACTGAGCCAGATGTTACAACACTTTATTCTTCCTAGCAGATGAGTGTTGTTAGGAGGTGAGGAATTACCAGTATAAATGCAAGGCTTTCTATATCCTGCACCTTTTTCAGAAGGTCTTTTGAATAAACAGTCCTTTTGCTCTTTGTAATCTTGGTGTTCAGAATGAATGACATTGTTAGTGGTTTTAAAAAAATGAGGATGAGGAAAGCACAGATACATTTACTCCTTTTGACAGTAAGACTTTGCATTGTTTGCTTTATTAGTGATGAAAGTAATCCAACTTTCTGCCCAGCATCATGCAGAACTCTTGACAAAATATTTACAATAGGTCGATAAGACACTGAGATAAAGGGCAGTCCTGTGAGTAACTATCTAGTGCTGTTATATTTTTCATCAACCCCGAGACATCTGGATGATTTTGAACTACCAGTCTTCTACTACGAAGAACAGTTCTACTTTCATAAGGACTTCCTCTTGTGTTTTCAGTATCATGCTTAGCCTCTGACTGACTTAGCATATTGTGATAATGAGATGTACACAAAGCACTGGCGTGCAGCATTATTGAGATGATTTCCTTTTTGGCTCAGCCAGATTCCGGTTAAAAGTTATACGGACTCTTAAGAGACTAACAAAAGAAGAATTAAAGATCCAGCAATGGCACGAAGATAAGCCTGATGAAGCTGGAGTTAGAATGTCATGAAATTAAAAGCAGACTTTGTATGAATATATTTATTGAAATATACCACTGACATTTCATTACACAACAAAACCACAAAACCCTAAAACCCATTCTTGGCCTGGATTGAATACCTATCAAAATCCTAGTATTTACTTGTTAGCATGGGTGCTTCATTTGAAGAATAGAAGCTTAGATAAACACATTTTGATTAGAAAGAAAGGGGAAAAAAAGCTGAAAACTGCATTGAAATTGTTCCTGTGCTGTATTGCATTAATTGCTAAAATCCATCCCATACCTGCTCACATTATGGATTAAATGAGGACGAAGCAGCAACTTTGTGACTGATTCCATCCTACAGTGGCCTTTTGGATGACTTTGTGAATGTAGCATTTGACAGTTCAATAAAGAGATTTATTTTCATTCTAGCAGGAGACTTCTAGTTCCTAATATGTTTGCAAGATATGTGCAAACACCTTCCACTGCCTCAGAACAGCAGAATAGTCTGATAAAGCTCTGAAGACCAAGGTGGATGTATAGGGGTCTCAGAAACTTTCACAGCAAAAGATGATATTATGATCCTGGTATTTAAATTGACATCAAAAGAATCATGCTGAAAGGTATGTGCATATTTATGCAAACCATAAGCACCTATTATCCCTATTTTTGCCTATCACTGCTGTGCAGCTTTCTCTGAGATGAAACTTCACAGCTGTATAACAATTCAGAGAATGCCCATGGAATAAGCGAATGTGAATAATGATATATCTAACTGCAACTGCAGTTTGCATAATTAGCACTGCTTTGATTACTGCAATTACTCAAACTGGGTTTTAATTGGGAAACTAGATTTCATGCCTCTGTTTTTTTAATTTCTCTTATCTAGAAGGAAAACAATATGTGGGTTTTTGTTTGTTTCTTTGTTTTTTAAAAGTGAGTTGGGAAAGCCAAACAGGATTGCAACAATTAGTTGTATAAAATACAATTTGTGATTTTTTAGTAACTATGATTTGGCAGATATGTCTCACATGTCAACTAAATAATGGCAAATTCCGCAGACTAGCATCAATAAAATCATGTCTGGGCATGGTGTCTCTCAAATGCATATATAGAAAAATGCATATGTAGAAAAACATTTGTCACCCCAGTTCCCACACCTATCACCTCAAATTCAGGTACAAGCATATCCCAATCTGGTATAACTCATGAGATTTCATTTTAGAAGTGATGCTGTGATGCTCAAGGCAATAAGGATATCTTATTTTTCAGTACATTTTTGTGTGTGTGTTTGTGAGTTACAAAGTCAAGTGAAGCCATGTTGAAGTATCTGAGGTGAAATCAAATAATTCCTCTGAATTTAATTAACTTGATTCATCCACTCTTTATGGATTATATCTATGAGGGATCTATGATTATGGAGGACTGTTTGTGAATTTTTTTGAAAACATAATTCTTACTCTTAGAAAATTTGATTTTGAAATTAGTTTTCACCCTAAATCAAGTTGCAAAGTGAACCTGATCACAACAAAATCATCAACAAAGAAAACAGATAAAAAGCAAAATTGAAACTTGTAGAGAACACATGTATATAAAGTATTTTCAGTTAAAATGCTACTTTCACATTTAATTTTTTCTTTAAATTAGGAAGTCAATAAAATTCTGTTTTGTCTTTACAATATTGCTCTGGCTTAGGCATCCCACATAGGTGAGATTCAGAAAAAGAAAATTTGATTAAATGCTTATATGAGCAATGGAACAATTCAGAGAATTTCAGTTGCCCAAAATAGCCAAGAAAAATAACATAGAGATTATTCCCCTTCTCATTTGGGAAAAAAAAAAAAAGAAAGAAAACTTTCAGCTTCTGAAATGCCAGTTGGCATAAGGTTCAAGACATTTCTAATATGATAATGTCACTAAGACAAAATGTCTGTAGAGGAAGTTCATGTAGGAATGTGCTTCAACTGGAGCAGAATGACTGGATGTGACAGATGCCAACATTTAACACACTACATCCATATCTGGTAGTTCAAAATTATACACCATATTTGGTGTATTTGCTCACTGCAAATTCTGATGCCAGCTACAGTATTGTATTGCTAAAGCAAATACAGATTTGTATGTGATCATTACATCTAGTGTCTAGGAGAGAAAAAGAAAAAACATAGAAAAAAGGAAAAAAATCCTCTAAAAACCTTTGTCATTGACAATTTGCTTTGCTCACTACATTAAAGTAAAACTACAGTTTGTTCAGGTTGGAAGGTAAAAAAGCTGAAAAAATAGAAAGGAAAAAGAATGTTGAGAGCTTAACTGAAGATTATATATCAACATGTTTAAAACTCCTTTAGCTTTGTGAAAACACTTGGACACCAAAGATACACCCATATCCACCAGTACTCAGAGATTCTGAAGTTAATACTGTCTTCTCTGAATTCTCAAGAGTTGTTAGAGGAAAGTCTGTATTTATTCTCAGTTTCCTCATTTCCCATCCAATCCTTTCCTTTCACTGCATTCCAAATCCAAAGATACACCTCTTTGAGGCCCAAAAGGAAGGACTAACAATGTTACAGAAATTACTCAAACATATCAACAGCAGTTTTACTGACTGAGGAAAGTGGTCTAAAAGCTTCAGCAATTTACAATTACCTATAGCAAGTTGTGAGGTTCTGAAAACTGAAAAATGCAAACCAATGTATTTTATAAATTGTATCGCTTTATTCATCTTGACTATGCAGATTGTACGAGATTTCATTTTAAGAATGAACATACATTCCCCAGGTAGCTCATCAGTCTCTTAAAAGCTAGAGAGATCATTCACGTCAAAATTACAATTGACTCATTGCAAACGTACTCTAAGTAGACAGAACTGATCTTGCATCTGCATTCTTGCAAATCTTTTTTTAATTTTGTTCTATTTTGTTTCCCGATATTGTGAAAAATTGCCCCTCAAAAATACAACCCCCTAGGCAATGCCTAAAACACTACACATAGATATCTTACTGTTTTGATTGGGATTTGGCTCAAATACTAAACCAGTAAGTGTTTTGGAACAGGTAAACAGCACAACAAAGAAAACCTTACAGACATCTTGATCACAGCTGCTGTGTAAGTTACTCTGCACCACTGGAAGGATTCCCCTCAACTAAATATCAGGGAATACATTCCATACTTATGACATACAAATTTGAAGCCTATTTCATTCCTTGAACATAAAAAGAGATTAGAAACATTCATGAATATATGGAGACCTAAATTTTGAAAGTAAAATGAGGGGGGAAAAAAAATAGGCATTTCATGGGTGAATTTTGTAGTGGATAGTCTGTTTTTCCTCGAAGTGCTGTGTATGCATAAATGAAATGTCATTTATCTTTTAATTTATATTCATCATACAAAAAAGAGGGAAAGAAAGGCAAAAAGCTTTTGCTATTGTAAAATGTGACATATATATTAGTCGTAATTTGATTGATCGTATTCATTTTGATAATTTATTTTATCAAATAAATTCTAGAGGTATTCTGGCTTTTCATATTATATTAAAAAGTGTGGGGCATGAAAAGAACTTCAAGCTTGCAAAATGAAAAACACCTATAGATTGAAAACATTTATCCTTAAGACAGTTCCAGTGCTCATGCATTACGGTAGTCTTTCATTACTTCATCATATGCTACCTTGTACCTGAACCTCTAATTAGATTTCTGCTCTAGATTTCAAAAATTTCACAAACTTTGGGGTGCCTATGAAAAAAAAGGGTCTGCAACTTCTATTTTTATCTGACTGCTGATTTGGAGAGAACCTATTTAGGTCAGTAGGAGTTCAGCTAGTAGGTATTTTGGTGATTAGAGAGTTAACTAGGGTGTGAAGAGCATGCTGGAATGTCTCCAGGTAGGATGGGTCCTCAACATGTGACAGATAAATTACTTGGAGAGCACCAGGAGTACTGGAGCTCAAAGGATGCCCTTATGCAGGTTTTGGCATCTTGGTGCTTCTTCCTGGGGTGGTCTCACAGTGGCAGGTGTGCTTTGGCAAAGGTACTTAGGCACTGGGTAAGGGACCAGTGGGAGGAAGTATGTGACTGTGTAGCTTCAAAAATTACAAGCTACACAGGGTCTTAAAAGAGCCCCTGGAGCAGCATGAGCATCAGCTGCAGGATGTAACAAAGGAGGGGGAGCAAGAGGCAACTTGTGGATGAGTGGTTGATAGAGACTCCCTCGGTGGAGGAGGCTGGCAGCTTGTGACTTAGGACAGCGGGAGAAAGGTTCCTTTTTTGCCCTCAGACCTGAATTTGCAACATTGGTGCAGGGACTTAAAAACAAGGAAGGGGAACAAACTCTGTGAAGGGAGACCATGGAAGCAGCTGGACCAGAGGTGAGCACTAGCTCCAGAATGGCAGGGGACAGTGTCTGTAGACTCCCTTAGGGGGTGATGGGGTGACTTACTGCCACAGGAGGGATGTTGTCTGCCAGAGGCCCAGGTAACTTCAGAAGAAAGGAAAAGGGGATTGCCACTTTTCCAAAGGTGTCCTACCACCTTTTTGTTATGCTCTTTTTATTATATTCAACTGCACTAATTGCACTCAGCATCTATAACTTACCGTATTTTATGGCAGTCATACACAGAAAGTAATCTTTCCCTCGTAGATGAGGGATTTGCAGGCTAGGAAGAAATAGAAACTGTGGTTTTCCTAGGAAAAATAAATTACTCCCTGTTTGTCATGATAACAGAAAAATAATTGATTTTAGGCCAGATGACGCTTGAAGTTCTCAAGCTTTAAAACACTACCTAGTGATTTTTATCAAGTACACTTGCTGCTGGTACTAGACTATATCTTGAAAAAGATGTTCAGTGTCAATTTACAGCAACTGTCTTTCTGTTGAAGTTCACATATATGTGCATAATCTTTATAAATCTCTAGGGCTGTTCTTTATGATAAAAAATATCAATGTTTTGGTTAGTCTTGCTTGAAAGGTGGTACTTACTATGCTCTCACTCAGATATTATTCGAATTACTCCTCTCTGCACACATGCACTAAAGTGGTAGCATGTGCTACAGCTCATATCATGAGATGTTTCATAATTTTGGATCTACCTAGTGTTGATATTCATATGCTCCTAATCAAAAAACATAAAAGAGACTATTCTGGTGACAACAACAGTTATAATCACTGGCCAGATGGATAGTATAAGGATGTATTAAATAGGTTATTACATATCTGATCAATTGATCTTGATGTGTAAGATATCTATCTTGAATCTGAGTTTGTAAGCTATGTGATGCTGACATACCATGTAGGTTACAGCATGCAGAAACTTGAAACCTGGTGTTTCTAATAAACTAAAATAAGATTTTCAGAAATAAAAGTGCAAGAAATTGCACAGCAAAGCATGCCAAATAAAATTTGGAAATACAACAGGTGGGCAGGCTATTCTTCTAAAGTTAGTTGATAGGCTTGCCTTGAAGATGGAATTTATTTTTCCAGTAACTGCCATCCCATCTTCTCTCCCACAAAAACAACAACAACAACAACAAAAAACCCCACATTTTTTCCTCAGTAGGAACAAAAGGTTAATGTATTTCAAGAGCAGAAAATGATGTAAAAAAACTAAATGAAAACAAACAAACAAAAAAACCAAACCAACCAACCAACCAAACAAAAAACCCTGAAACACAACCCAAACCACCACACCACCACAAAACTACCCTTAGAAAGTTTCTGCCTTAGTCTTCAGGCTGCCTCAGTACCCTGATAAGTGCTTCCTGACTCATGAGGCAGCTGTGCTGTCTACATCAGAACTGGGCATGAGAAAGTCAGCTGATGTGGGGTTCCTCATGGCTTAAAAGCAGCTTCTTCTTCAGGTTGTGCAGAGATAAGCAGCCTGAGAAGCCAAATTCAGGGAGTGCCAAAGTGTTCACCTCTTAAGCAGATTGGTAGCTGAACACCAATGGGGTGATGAGACTGACATGGAGTTCACCCATGGGCAGCTGAACAGCCCAGGCAATAAGGTATGCAGAGGATGAATAATCATTTAGTCAGACCACATGCCTGTTTATTGACAAATCTTTCTACAGAGCTTATGCATAAGATATCAAGATAAGTCCGATGTTCTGAAATTCCCAAGCTTTCCTTAGAGGGTAGAGCCTACACTACCACATCAACCTGATCATCCTTTCTCTAGTGAATATGTCCTGACTTCAGAAGAACTCAAGTCAGTTTTAGCATTTTGATTTGTTGGGCTATTTGTTTGCTTGATTGAGCATGTTAAAATGGCACTGCACAGTGTCTAATGACCATCACGGCTTGCACAAGTAAAGTGCCAAGAGTGCACAACACGCAGCTGGAAATGAAAGAGAGCTGAAACCACTACCTAGGATCCTATTGTTGGAATAGAAAATAAACCAAAGCAGTTTCTGAAATACAAACCCAGTATTTTTACTGTTGGAGCACTAATAAGAGCATGAATGCTAATTTCCTGCTGTGCACTGTGTCCTAATGGGGTGAGCCATTATCTTCAGACTTTGTATGTCTCAGCTTGCAACCTCAGTTGTTTTTCTGGGTTTGTGCAACCTCTGTAAAGCTCCTATGGCCTCCAGAAGAACCACCCCCCTGCAGCTCTGAGCCGTTGTTGTTCTATTCCTCATCAGTCTCCTGCCTCCTCATCTCATGCAACATCTTTCATCTGCTATACCTCTTGAACTATCCTCTCTTCACTTTCTTGCAGCCTGATTGTCTTTTGTGGATCCCATGGAGAACACCATCTTCCTCTCCTTCCAGAAGATGCCCTATGACTCCATCTGTGTGTGGCAGCTAGGACATGGAGTACTAGGGAGCTTTTCTGCCCAGCCAAAACCCATCCATAAAATGCAGCACATAATATATGTAGTTATGTGAGTAGGCAAATAAAAGAAAAAGCCTCCATCCTGCTAGAGACTGATGTTCCAGAAAAAAAAAATGGATGACTCTGAAAAAGGCATTTACTGAAGTGCTGGTATAAAGGAGGCATCAACTGTTTGGATGTAGTTGCATGCTGATATATGATAGCCTGCTGGAGCCATATTTTTGGCAAATGCACAGATGACTGTGAATTGTTCAGCTGATCTAATAACTTCTCCTGCTCAAATGAAGAAGTCTTGTTTCCGTTTCATTCTCCATCTCTGGATGTAGATATGTGGTCTTGCATTCTTTCTCCCAGGCTTTCTTGCCCACTCCTGTATTCCATGGACCCTCTCATGAGCCACTTAGCCCCCTACAGCAGGAGAAAAACAAAACTATTTATTTTCTGGCTTAATTTCTTGCTTTGGGAGATAAATCAGCTGATGGAGAAACCCTGTCAGTCTCTGTGCTTGGGCAAGGTAAATGGTGGAAGAAACCTGTCAGAAGTAAGGAGAGAGAGCAGTGCTGCCCACCTGTTTTCCAGCAGGAAGTCAGCATCTGGCTCAGCTCAGCAGGGGAGCAGAGTCTAAGGTGCAAATTATTCCCATGGTCAATGCACTATGGGACAGAAGAAGAAACATAAGGAGTTTTAAAAATTAAAAAAAACCCCAAACAACTCCATAGGAGAAAGAAGAAAGATATGAGACATATCACTGTGTTTAAAAAAGCAAACAAACAAACAAAAAAACAACAAACCAAACCCACAAAAAAACCCAACCCTCCTACAGAATTGAGAATACATGCTAATAACAAATAAACATAGAGGACAAAGTTCTAAGACTAGTATGTACATTTATTACAGTGAGTTTCCCCAACAAACCACCTGAAGTATTGTCTTCTCTGGACATCCTGGCAACCCTTGAAAAAATTGATTTTGCTATTAATTTGCACTGTTTTAAATACTTTAGAATGATCATATATGAGACATGTTCCATGGTTAGCAGTCCTGCACAGAAGAAATGAGAAGCTAGCAGTAAGTGTCTAAGTGCATGGCCTGATGTTGATTACTATGCAGAACAACCCTGTCTTCAGGAGTCATTATTTTGGTGTTATTAAGAACTGTATATTAATACATATAGCTCATATCATATGAACAAATAAACTCATTAATAACTTTTTAAAAAGTTAGTGTATGATGTAGACTTTACCACTGGCAAAGACAACATTAAAAATATTTTATAACGCTAATTTTAAAATAACACTGATACATTTAGTGCTTTCCTAATGACATCCATTGCCTGGTGTGAACATAGGTGCTGAATACTTGCAGTAGCGATACAAAAAAATTCTGACATCTGCTCATCACAACCTACTCATTTAAAATGTTTCTATATTCCAAGATATATTCTATGTAAACAGAATATACTAAGCCCAGCTCTGTTCTGGATATGATTCAGTTTGCTGTGAATGATTGCCAAGGCAGACTGTATCGCCCATCCCAATTTCAACTTGCCCAAATTCCCTTTATGA
Organism: Merops nubicus; assembly: GCF_000691845.1. NCBI lineage: Eukaryota > Metazoa > Chordata > Aves > Coraciiformes > Meropidae > Merops > Merops nubicus. The sequence goes on along the minus strand of NW_008625404.1, from coordinate 2,659 downwards.
GTTTATTATTCAGTGCTGGTTTAGTGCTCAAAGAGACCCACACAGGAAGTGTCTGGGCATTCTCGGTTCATGAAATGGGTGGGATGGAGTTCTTTAGAGAAAACAAAATACGATCCATCTAGAGATCATGGTAGGCCAGCTCCCCAGTTTCCTCTAAGTAGAACAGAGGCTTTTGTTGCCTTAGTTACTGGAATGATCTACTAGTCAACAGCAGAATCCCAGTCTCCAGACAGAACATCCTTTTGCATTTTTGATGGCAGCATAGGATGGGAAATATCTACTTCTCTCTCTCTCTTTTTTTTTTTTTTTGGTCATAAAAAGAAAAAAAAAAAACAGGTAAGTTATTTAACTCTTTGCAGAAAATAAAATGGTAAGAAAAAAATCAACTCTTTAAAAAGAAAAATTTTGCAAAGTCATTGAATGGAGTGAGCATTGTCTAGTAGAAGGTTAGAGGTTCCACTATTCATGGATACTTTATTTTCTATTCCTTTCTTAAAAAAAAAAGAGTGAACACTGCAAAGTTTCCAGGCTTAGACAACAGCAGCTACATTTGTAGAGCCAGATTACTGAAGTTTGTCTAAAACTCATAGATGTTCCAGATGATAGGGTTTTAAATTGTTCTCCTCCTTCCCAGAGGTGTAGCTATTGTAGTGCTATCATCTGTTTTTCCTTGGACACAGAAGCTGGAAAACATAATCCATTTTCCCTGCAAGGCATAATCAAGTCCAAATTCTTTCCTTTAGTTATGAAAACAAGTAAATCAATACAGTGATACTTGGGTGAAAATTTGCACTGAAAAGAAGGTCCAAAATAATTTTTAAGAAAGTCAAAAAAACCTGATGGATTCTCTTCTTTCCTAGTATGGTGTGATGATATCAGGTAGTGGCTCCAAGTCACCTGAAATGTGTCTCACTTTGTGTGGCCATGGGCTCTCTTCCCTTGCTAATCTTTCTCACCCCAGAGTGGTTCCAGATACTGTTCACTGATATTTTTTTTTGTGGGATTAAGTTTTGTGTGACTGCAAGCTGAGAGTGATGCAAGAGTAACACTGGCACCAGAGCAATGCAAAGTTCAGGGTGGCCTGCTGGGATGGTGTGGATGAAGTTCACATAAGTTCAAGGAGTTTGAATGTGAGAATAATGCCATAGAAATACTCAGGCTAATATAAATGAAGAAGCAATAATTTTTTACCATATGTCATTGCCTGCAAGGAAGACCTAGTCAGAATGTTGTTGATTTTTGTGATTTTGAGTAAATTTGGAATTTCCATTCAAATGAATTCAGGTTTTAGAAGTTAATAACTAGAGTTCTATAAGAACCTCAGATTACCATAAATCAACATGGAAGCTGAGAAAACTGGGATGTAATACTAAAGCATTATAATAACTCTATTAATTTTTTCTTATATCATAGTACTAAGATAAACTATACATATTAAGGGTGCCCACATCTATTTCACCATTAACACCATTTAAAAATATTTTTGTTTTGTTCATCTTAAAGTAGTTTTATTGGTACTTCCAGTAATTTTCTGACATTCATGCACTACAGTGTTATTCAAGATACAAAATACTGTTTATATCTACCCCCCCACACACACTGTTGCTTAAATGGCAATGTATTTAACACAAACCTCACAAATGTGTGTTACTTCAATTACTTTAATGCCAATTTCACATATTTCTTCTTCTAAACAGAAACTTCAGCTGAAGTTACCTGTCATAGTTCCTTTCCATGACTAAGCGTTGATCCAAAGTAGAAAGCTTTTCTTAATTTAATGACTGGCAGGATTTAAATTGTAGCAAAATCCTTTACAGCAGGATTTACAGTCCATTTCTTCTGCAATGACCGTAAGTGGAACTGAATGTTTGAGACGAATAGGTTGTTGGGACATTGTGTTATTTTATTTCTGGCTAATCTATTTTACCACAAAGCTTACTATTTGTACTAATGCCAAACGTATCAAGTGTGATTGACAAACATTTGACAGGTAAATGCATGCTCCTGAAGTTCAGATTGAAGGCCCTGAATGTACAAAGCCTGTCCTCATTCCCATTTTTAAAAGGATCTAGCATACACTTTTTCACTGTTTCTATTTCCCTAGTTTTCATTCTTTTGTAAATGAAAGCATGATAGATGGCTTCCAGAGGGTACATTCAGTACAGTCATATTAATTTCAGCTACAAAAAAATTGAGCGATGGTCATGTCCTTCTGGCAGTTTAAAAAAATAAACACTTTAAATGGGAAGAGTGCAGGAGTCATCCATACAGCTGAACAAAGTAGCCAGGAGCACACCTTGGCTTCTTTCTCAAAACCCTTAGCTTTGTATTTTCATGAAATTATATGGTTTATGCAGAAGTCAAAATCTGAGCAATATCTGTGTGTGTGTGTGTGTGTGTGTGTGTATAAGCCTGTCTAAAAGTGGAAAAGAGCACCCTGAGCTCTGCTGTTCCACGGTTCCGGAGGGTGAGAAAGGAGCTGCGACATGCGGTAGATAGACTTGTCTACCAGAAGTGGGCCATGTACGCGATGACACATACCAAAGAACCCTCAACCAACCTGCCCGACGCAAACACGAAAACCTCCGAGACGGCCGATTCCAAGCGCAGGGAGCAAGCGGGCGCTTGGCGCGGGTACGCGCGCGGCGGGACGGGCGGC